>NC_092708.1:343358129-343451824 GCF_047496885.1 Scyliorhinus torazame | reverse complement strand
GATTGGTTAATTAATAGAAAGCAAAGAGTGGGGATTAATGGGTGTTTCTTTTTCATCCCGAGAAAGGATGTACTGCCGCTGGAGGGTGTGCAGAGGAGATTCACTCGGTTAATCCCAGAGTCGAGGGGATTGTGTTACGAGGAGAGGTTGCGTAGACTGGGACTGTACTCGTTGGAATTAAGAAGGATGCGGGAGGATCTTACAGAAACATTTAAAATTATGAAGGGAATAGACAGGATAGATGCGGGGAGGTTGTTTCCACTGGCGGGTGAAAGCAGAACTAGGGGGCAAAGCCTCAAAATAAGGGGAAGTAGATTTAGGGCTGAGCTCAGGAGGAACGTCTTCAGCCAAAGGGTTGTGAATCGATGAATTCCCTGCCAGTGAAGCAGTTGAGGCTGCTTCATTGAATGTTTTCAAGATAGATAGTTTGGGTTATGGTGTTCGGGTGGGAAAATGGAGCCGAGTCCACAAGAGAGCAGCCATGATCTCATTAAATGGTGGAGCAGGCTCGAAAGGCCACATGGCCTACTCCTGCTCCCAGTTCTTATGTTCTTATGTTGTTTGGGGGTTTGGTGGGAGGATGGGATTATTGTTATTGATATGGGGATTGGACATTGCATTTATTACTGATTATTGTTTATTGTTGATGGGTGTAAATGTGGGAAAAAATGTGAAAAGGAGAAGAATAAAAATATATTTTTTAAAAGGTGGAAGTCGAAGTATTACTGACTTCCCCATGTACTAGAAATTGCAGCATTTAAGCAAGCAGCCTCCCACACCACTCATTTTCTCCTGTTGACTTTTTCTTTACTGATGCGCCTTACCTTTTTCTTTACTGATGTGCCTGACCCAAGTATTTTTAGTGTTTCCTTTTTAAGAAAATCAGCAAGTAAGTAATTCCATTTGAATCCAATCTTGTAAAAATACAAATTCTAGAGCATGAAGGAAATAAATGTAAATTTTAGGGCAAGACTAAATTCCACCCATTTGCCCAGAATCGAAATCAGGCCTAAATTGTCAATTAGTAATTGAAACTAATTATTCTCTTCTAGTAACAGATGAAATGGCCACAGGGCACGTGAGTATTACTGAGTCAAGCAAAGTTGGAGATAGAGTTAGTGAAGCGTTTGCATCATTATCAGAGGAGGTATCAGGGACGTACGAGGAGGTGAATAAATCCATCTTAGGTGCATATGAACTAGTGCCTGAAGCTTACAGACAAACGTTTAGAAATTTAAGGAAAGGAACCTGGTCAAACAGACATAAAGTTTGAAAGGATCAAACAGAGTAATTTTGCTAGGTGATAAGGGCTTGAAATGGTAATTTTAGAGGAGTTTAAAAATTCAATTCCTGATGTAGTGAGAACTCATGTGGAAGAGCAGAGGGTCAAAACCTGCGAGATGAAGACAGGGGTCTAGGGGGGGGGGGGGGGGGTGAGAGAGGGGGGGGGGGGGGAAAGGGAACAGGGTTGCTGCTGCACTGGCTGAAAGGTGAATGGGACACAGAAGAGGTGGCCGGTACGGAGGTGAGGGAGACGCGGACAGATGGCTAGTCGGCGGAGGGGGGGGGGGGGGTGGGGGGGGGGGGGGGGGGCGCCTCCAGTCTGGCTGATAACGTGGAACGTGAGGGGCCTGAACGGACCGGTAAAGAGGGCTCGAGTGTTCGCAGGCACTTGAAGGGACTGAAGGTAGACGTGGCAATGCTCCAAGAGACACACCTGAAGGTGGCGGACCAGGTTAGGTAGGGATGGGTTGGACAGGTATTTCACTCGGGACTGGACGTGAAGAACAGAGGGGTGGCAATTCTGGTGGGAAAACATGTGTCATTTGAGGCCAAGACTATCGTAGCGGACAATGGAGGGAGATACGTGATGGTGAGTGGTAGGTTGCAAGGGACGTGGGTGGTGTTGGTAAATGTATACGCCCCGAACTGGGATGATGCTGGATTTATGAAGCGCATGTTGGGGCGCATCCCAGACCTGGAGGTAGGAGGACTGATAATGGGAGGGGACTTTAACACAGTGCTGGACCCAGCTCTAGACCGCTCCAGATCAAGGACGGGAAAGAGGCCGGCGGCGGCCAGGGTGCTCAGGGGGTTTATGGACCAGATGGGGGAGTGGATCCATGGAGGTTTGCAAGACGCAGGCCAGGGAATTTTCTTTCTTCTCCCACGTGCACAAGGCATACTCCCGGATAGACTTCTTTGTGCTGTGCATCGGCCCAGAGTGCAACGGAAAATAAACAAGGTATTCAAGGCCTTCTATAAAGAACTGTACAGATCCCAGCCCCCAGGGGAGAGACGGGGATGGGAAGATTCCTGGAACCAACTGCGGTTCCCGAGGGTGGAGGAGCAAGAGGTGGCTGGTTTGGGGGCACCAATCGGGGTTGGGAGAAGCTGAGTAAGGGTTTGGGGAGCATGCAGGCAGGGAAGGCCCCGGGACCGGACAGGTTCCCCGGTGGAGTTCTATAGAAAGTATGCGGACCTTGTTGGCCCCGCTACTAGTGAGGACCTTTAACGAGGCAAGAGAGGAGGGGCCCTGCCCCCGACAATGTCGGAGGCGACAATTTCCTTGATTCTGAAGTGAGACAAGGACCCACTGCAATGTGGATCGTACAGGCCGATTTCGCTCCTTAATGTGGACGCTAAGCTATTGGCAAATGTGCTGGCCACAAGGATTGAGGACTGAGTCCCGGGGGTGATACATGAGGACCTGACGGGATTTGTAAAGGGCAGGCAATTAAATACGAATGTGCGGCGGCTCTTAAACGTCGATAATGAGCCATCGGAGGAGGGAAGAGCGGAGATAGTGGCAGCCATGGACGCGGAAAAGGCCTTTGACCGAGTTGAGTGGGAGTACCCTCTGGGAGGTGTGCGTAGGTTTGGGTTCGGGGGAGGGTTATTCGCTGGGTTAAGCTCCTTTACAGTGCCCCGGTGGCAAGTGTGGTGACGAACGCGCGGAGGTCGGAGTACTTTCGGCTGTACCGAGGACGAGGCAGGGTGCCCTCTGTCCCCCCTGTTTGTTTTGCATTGGCAGCATCGAACCCCTTGGCCATATCACTGAGGGAGTCTAATAAATGGAGGGGGGGTGGTCCGCGGGGGGGAAGAGCATCGGGTGTCGCTATACACGGACGACCTGCTGCTGTACGTGGCGGACCCAATGGAGGGATGGTGGAGGTTATGCAGACTTTGAGGGAGTTTGGGAGTTCTCAGGCTATAAGCTCAATGTAGGAAGAGCGAGTTTTTTGTACTACCAGGCAGGGGGACCAAGAAAGAGGGATAGGGGACGTACCGCTGAGGAGGGCGGAGGGGAGTTTTGGTATCTAGGGAGCCAGATAGCCAGGAGCTGGGGGGCCCTACACAAACTGAATCTGACGAGGTTGGTGGACCAAATGGAGGTGGACTTCAAAGATGGGACATGTTGCCGCGCTCTCGTTGGCGGGTAGAGTGCAGTCGGTAAAAATGGTGGTCCTTCCGAGGTTTTTGTTTGTGTTCCAGTGCCTCCCCATCGTGATCACCAAAGGCTTTTTCAAGAGAGTAGGTAGGAGTATTATGGGGTTTGTGTGGGCGAACAAAACCCCGAGGGTAAGGAGAGGGTTCCTGGAGCGCAGTAGGGACCGAGGAGGGCTGGCGCTGCCAAACCTAGGGAGCTACTACTGGGCAGCAAACGTGGCGATGATCCGTAAGTGGGTTATGGAGGGAGAGGGGGCGGCATGGAAGAGGATGGAGATGGCGTCCTGCAAAGGAACGAGCTTGGGGGCGCTGGTGACGGCACCGTTGCCGCTCTCGCCATCAAAGTACACCACGAGCCCGGTGGTGGCGGCAACGTTAAGGATCTGGGGCTAGTGGAGACGGCATAGGGGTGCAGTGGGAGCCTCGGTGTGGTCCCCGATCAGAGGTAACCACCGGTTTGTCCCGGGGAAGATGGACGGGGGGTTCCAGGGCTGGCACCGGGCGGGGATTAGAAGAATGGGGGACCTGTTCATCGACGGGACATTTGCGAGCCTAGGGACACTGGAGGAGAAGTTTGAGCTACCCCCGGGAAATGCATTCAGATATATGCAGGTGAGGGCTTTTGTGAGGCGACAGGTCAGGGAATTCCCGTTGCTCCCGACACAGGAAATTCAAGACAGGGTGATCTCGGGTGTATGGGTCGGGGGGGCAAGGTTTCGGCAATACACCAAGAGATGAAAGAAGAGGGGGAAGCGCTAGCAGAAGAGTTGAAGGGTAAATGGGAGGAGGAGCTGGGGGAGGAGATTGAGGAAGGTTTGTGGGCTGATGCCCTGGGTAGGGTCAATTCCTCCTCCTCATGTGCCAGGCTCAGCCTGATACACAGAGCTCACTTGACGGGGGCGAGGTTGAGTAGGTTCTTTGGGGTAGAGGACAGATGTGGAAGGTGTTCAGGGAGTCCGGTGAACCATGTCCATATGTTTTGGTCATGCCCGGCACTGGAGGGGTTCTGGAGAGGAGTGGCGGGAGCAATATCTCAGGTGGTGAAAGTCCGGGTCAAGCCAAGCTGGGGGCTAGCAATATTTGGAGTAGTGGACGAGCCGGGAGTGCAGGAGGGGAAAGAGGCCGGCATTCTGGCCTTTGCGTCCCTGGTAGCCCGGCGAAGGATCTTGCTAATGTGGAAGGAGGCGAAGCCCCCTAGCGTGGAGGCCTGGACAAACGACATGGCTGGGTTCATAAAGTTGGAAAGGATTAAGTTTGCTTTAAGGGGGTCTGCGCAGGGGTACTACAGGCGGTGGCAACCGTTCCTAGACTACCTCGCGGAGCGTTAGAGGAAGGTCGGTCAGCAGCAGCAGCAACCCGGGGGGGCGGGGGGGGAAAAACGAGAGATTGCTTGAGGGGACGGATGAGCGGGGGATAACAACATGGAGAGTGGGGGAAACTGGCACGAACGGGCGAGAGCCAGTGTATAAAGCTCTGTAAATATATCATCTTACCATGTATATATCTTGCTTAGTGCGATTTTGTGTTATTTTGTTACGGGGGGGTTGGGGGGGGTTTATTGTTTGTAAGGGGAAAAAATATGTTTTGTTTTGTTAAAGAAACTTTAATAAATATATATTTTTAAAAAAACTGCGAGATTAGCAGCAGAAATGGCAGATGATTATTAATTAGGTCATAAATCAAAGTTTGGTTTCCAACATCAGTTTCAGCCTGTGAGGGATAGAAACTGGGGAAATGCGACATACTCAGGTGGTAAGGATGAAGGAGATCTAATGGAAGATAATAAGGGTAGTGTACCTCATGTTATGGGCCAGGGTTTACAGAACCCCAAAGTGTATCATGGAGTTCCCCTGACCCACAACTTTTAAAAGATTGTGGTATGGGGAGCACACTGCCCACTCTACAGGTGTGGTACAGCAGAAATGGAAACATATTTTTTAAAAGCAAAACAATGTTTATTCTATGAAGTCAAGTTAACCTTTTTAAAACATACAGTGAACATCTTAGCAACCATCAATTCAAATACAACCCCCAAAGAATACAACACTAAGTAATCCTTAATATCTTCCCAAACAATATCCAGAAGACAGAAAGAAACACCTTTCAACAGAAGCACATTAGGTTTACATTCACTACGGCGAACATTTATAATTCTGAATTCAACAAATGATCAAGAGATAGTCTTTTGATGGCAGAGAGAACAGCAGTACACCTGCTTGGTCTGGCTTCAGCCCCAATACTGAAAACGAAACTAAAACACACCCTGCAGCCTGCTCAAAAACGTAAGTAAAAAGCTGACAGACAACCCAGCTCCACCCACAGAGTTATAACAGAAAGATATAGAAATAAAACGGATGTACTAGATAGCATACACGGAAGAGGAATCTGAGTGTATACCAGAATGTTATTACCTTAAAAATGTCTTAATGAGAAAATGGAGATCTTTACACATGCAGGTGGATGAAAAGTGGGCAGAAGTTCATCAAGTGGTATTGTCGGTGGAGTATAGGAAGGAGGTGTTGCGAATAGCACACGAGGTACCAGTAGGAGGTTAATTGGGAGTAAGGAAAACGCAAGCTAAAATACAATTTTTTAAAATTGACCTGGACTACATAAAGGTGTTGTTCAATTTTGTCAATTATGTCACACATGTCAAGTGAAAGGGAAACCTCAAGTGGTGATAAAACCAGCGCCCTTAATACCCATTCCAGCATTTGAGGAACCTTTCACAAGGGTCTTAATTAATTGCGTAGGACCGCTTCCTAAAATGAAAAGTGGGAATCAATATCTTTTGACTATAATCGATATGTCATTCCATTACGCAATATTACAGCTAAAATGATTGTGGAGGAGTTACTTAAATGTTTTACTACCCACAGAAATACAATCGGATCAAAGATAGAATTTTACTGTGAGGTTGTTCAAGGAAGTTATGGATAGATTAGGAGTAAAACAATTTAAATTAACTGCGTACCATCCAGAATTGCAGGGAGCATTAGAACGGTGGCATCAAACATTAAAGACAATGTTGATGGTTTCTTGTCAAGATTATCCAGAGGATTGGGATAAAGGAATTTCATTCCTACTGTATGCAATTAGGGATGCACCTAATGAATCAAGCAGATTGATACCCTTTGAACTATTTTTATGGTCATGAGGTAAGAGACCACTTAAATTGATTAAGGAGAAATTGGTGAGTGAGCATTCTGAAACTACATTATTGGATTACGTGTCAAATTTAATGGAACGGTTAAATAGAGCAGGTGAATTGGCTAGACAACATTTAAAAGTTGAAACAGGAAGCGGACAAGAAAGTAAAAGTTTGTAGTTTTGCTAGTGGAAATAAAGTTTTAGTATTGTTACCAGTGGTAGGTGAACCTTTAAAAGCAAGGTTTTGTGGAACTTATCAGATTGAGGGGAATTTGAGTGAGATGAATTGTTGGGTAAGAAAGCCAGATAGAAGGAAAACTCACCGAGTGTGTCATGTGAATATGCTTAAAAGGTATTTCGAAAGAGGAGAGCAAAAGGAGGAGGTTTTAGTGATTCAAACTCAAAAGTGAAGAACCAAATCCAGATGACTCTGAATTTGACATTCCTCAAATTAAATTAGATAACGAGGATGTTCTTAAAAATTGGGATAAATTATGGAGTTACCTTCCAGAGGAAAAATGAACTGACCTGAAAGAGTTATTAATATCACTTGGGCACATTTGTGGAAATAAGTTGGGAAGTCCTAAAATGGTTATACATGATGCAGATGTGGGAAATGCTGTTCCAATTAAACAACATCCATATAGACGTAACCCTCTAAAATTGGCACAGGTTCAAAAAGAAATTGAAAGTATGCTTAAAAATGGCATAATTGAAATGGGTTGCAGCGAGTGGTGCTCACCCATAATAATGGTATCAAAACTGGACCATACCCAACGATTGTGTGTGGACTACAGAAAGATTAACGTAGTTGCAAAAACAGACTCTTATCCTTTCTCACCCGAGAAGGTGGGGCAATCAGCTTTTATCTCCAAACTGGATTTACTCAAATGTTATTGGCAGGTACCTTTATCCGAAAGGGCGAAAGAGATTTCAGCTTTTGTGACTCTAAATGGTATATACCAATTCAAAGTTATGCCATTTGGCATGAAAATACCCCAGCTACATTTCAAAGGTTAACTAACAAAGTCATTTCAGGATTACCGAATTGTGCGGTGTACAGACAATTTGGTGATTTTTAGCCAGACATGGAAAAAACATTTGAAGCATCTGATGGAGTTATTCGATCGACTTCAGGTGGTGGATTTGGTGGTAAACCTAGCCAAAAGTGAGTTTGGAAAAGCCCAAGTCACATTCCTTGGCCATACAATTGGACATGGACAAATGGTCCCATGGGATATGAAAACAAAAGTTATTTGGGAATTCCCAATACCCTTGACACGATGGAAAATAATGAGATTTCAGTGGTTTTTACTGTAAATTTGTACAGATTTTAGCAACGTGGTTGCTCCACTCACAGACATGCTGAAGAAGCGTAGCACATTTCAGTGGATGGCAGAGTGTCAACAGGCATTTGACGGCATGAAGGCTATGTTAACCATTGCTCCTGTGTTGGCCACCCCAAATTACACAAAACCATTCAAGGTGGCTATCGATGCGAGTGGGCGTAGGTGCTGCGCTCTTGCAAGAAGACGACAAAGGAATAGAGCGGCCTATTGGGTATTTTTCAAAAAAATTAAATGATCACCAGAGGGAATATCCAACAATTGAAAAGGCTTTGAGCTTGGTACAGGCTCTGCAACATTTTAACATTTAAGTACCAGCAATTCGTCGGAAACAATTATATTTTCTGATCGTAATCCATTGACGTTTTTGGAGAAATTCAAGAATACAAATACCAGACTATTTCGATGGAGTTTATTATTACGGCCATTTAATTTAAAACTTGTGGCAGGACGAGAAAATGTGACAGCTGTGCTTTGTCACGAATGTAATGAAGAGAAGCAGGTTCGATAGTGGAAGACAAAGAACTAAAATGGACTGTAAATGTTTGCCAGTTTTAATGTTTTAAAATGTTTGTATGTTTATTGTCAAGTGTTAGGAATGGGCAAATGAAAAGATCTTTTGAAGTTGATGGTTTATTTTTTGTTCTTGGAGGCGGTGTCATGTGAGTGTCCCTTTAAGACTCTTATCATGTGACTTGTAGCACATTGGGCTGTGGCTGTCAGGTGAGAGGTTTTTTTTATGGTTTCAGTTTGACAGCTTTGGACTGCAGAAGGAGAAAGAAGTGTTTTCCCTGCTTTCATTTTTGAAAGCTGTTCCAATAAAAATCACATTGGTTGTGGCTAACTGCCTTGGTAACTTTAAAGATATGGTGATTTTCGAAAGGAGTTTGAATCTGTTGGTTGGAACTGGATCAGAATTTCAGGAAAAGGATCACCCCCATTCAAGTGAGAATACAGTGTGCTGGGCTACGCTCTTGAAAAGGGGTTTTGGTTTAAAAAGGAGGTGTAGAGGGAAGCAAAGTGGCATAGCATTTGTTATGTCACAGCTGATCATTATTGCTGAGCAAGTTTTGTCTCCCTGATCATAAACCTTATTTTTTAATTGTGAAAATGAGGAAGGGCTACTGACCTCAAAAGCATAGAACTCGGGTAACAGCTTAAGAATGTAAAAAAATTATGCAAAGTTAAAATGTAGAAAACAACCCCCCCAAAAAAATCATGGTTGGTTAAAAGTACACAATTAAACTACATTTTTGGCAATATCCCCTTATAAATTCTTTTTTTTAAATAAACATTTTATTGAGGTATTTTTGGTTTTGCAACAACAAAATAAACAATGTACATGAGTCTATAAACATAGTACAAATGCCTGCTTCCTCCCTTACAGGTCCCACCTTTATTAACCCCCCACTCTAAGCTAAACTAACCCCCCCCCCCCCCCCCCCCCCCGCCTTCTACTGATGATTAATTTTCCGCAAAGAAGTCGACAAACAGTTGCCACCTCCGGGCGGACCCCAACAATGACCCTCTCAAGGCGAACTTGATTTTCTCCAAACAGAGAAAGCTAGCCATGTCAGATAGCCAGGTCTCCAACCTTGGGGGCTTGGAGTCCCTCCAAGCTAATAATATCCGTCTCTGGGCTACCAGGGAAGCAAAGGCCAGAACGTCTGCCTCTTTCTCCTCCTGGATACCCGGAACTTCCGACACCCCAAAAATCGCCACCTCCGGACTCAGTGCCACCCTTATTTTTAACACCGTGGACATGACATCTGCAAAACCCTGCCAGTATCTCCTAAGCTTTGGGCATGTCCAGAACATGTGGACATGGTTCGCTGGCCCCTCTGCAAACCTTGCGCACCTATCTTCTACCCCAAAGAACCTGCTCATCCAGGCCACTGTCATGTGAGCCCAGTGAACGACCTTAAACTGTATCATGCTGAGCCTGGCACATGTTGTGGACGTGTTGACTCTACTCAACGCATCCGCCCAGAGACCATCCTCTATCTCTCCTCCTAACTCCTCTTCCCACTTGCGCTTCAGCTCCTCAGTCTGCGTATCCTCTGACCCCATGAGTTCCTTATAGATGACAGAGACCTTCCCTTCTCCCACCCACACTCTGGAAACTACCCTATCCTGTATCCCCCTTGGTGGTAGGAGCGGGAAGATTGAGACCTGCCTACGTAGGAAGTCCCGCACCTGCAGGTACCTAAATTCATTTCCCCTCACCAATCCAAATTTCTCCTCCAGCTCCCTCAAGCTAGAAAAGCTCCCCTCTATAAATATATCCCCCATCTTCTCAATCCCTGCCCTCTGCAATCTCCAAAACCCACTGTCCACCCTTCCCGGGGCGAACCGGTGGTTATTGCAAATTGGAGACCAGACCGATGCTCCCTCCGCTCCCACATGCTTCCTCCATTGCCCCCAGACTCTTAGGGACGCCACCACCACGGGGCTGGTGGAGTACCATGCCAGCGGGAACGGCAGAGGCACCGTTATCAATGCCCCCAAGCTGGTGCCCTTACATGAAGCCGCCTCCATACGCTCCCATGCCGACCCTCCCCCCACCACCCACTTCCTAATCATGGCTATATTCGCCGTCCAATAGTAGTTACTGAAGTTTGGCAGTGCCAGCCCGCCCTCTCCCCAGCTCCACTCCCCATTTTAACTCGCGGGGTCTTGCCCGCCCATACAAAGCCAGTGATCACTTTGTTAACCCGTTTAAAAAAGGACCGCGGAATAAAGATGGGGAGACCCTGGAACCCAAACAGGAATCTCGGAAGGACCATCACCTTCACTGTCTGGACCCTCCCAGCTAATGACAACGGGAGCGCGTCCCACCTTCGGAAAGCGTCCTTCATTTGGTCTACTAATCGGGCCAGATTAAGTTTGTGCAACCTTTCCCATTCCGGCGCCACTTGTATGCCTAGATACCTAAAGCTTCCCCCTACCACTCTAAACGGTAGTTCCCCCAGTCGCCTCTCCTGTCCCCTTGCCTGGATCGCAAACATCTCACTTTTCCCCATATTTAGTTTGTACCCTGAAAACCGGCCAAATTCCCCCAGAATCCTCATGATTTCTTCCATCCCCTGTGCTGGGTCCGATACACACAGGAGCAGGTCGTCTGCGTAAAGCGAGTGTTCCACTCCCCCCCCACCCCCGGACTAGCCCCTTCAAGCTCTCAGTGCAATTACCAACCGCTCTAGAGCTAACGCGAACAATGGGGAGATGGGGCATCCCTGTCTCGTCCCCCGATGCAGCCTAAAATAGTCCGATGTTGTCCTATTCGTCTGTACGCTCGCCACATGAGCCTGATACAGCAACCTGACCCAGTCAATAAAGCCCCGCCCAAATCCAAACCATCCCAGTACCTCCCACAGATATTCACATTCTACTCGATCAAAAGCCTTCTCTGCGTCCATTGCGACCACTCCCTCCACACCTTCTGGGGGCATCATGATCACATTTAACAATCTTCTTACATTGGCCACCAACTGCCTTCCCTTAACAAACCCCATCTGGTCCTCCCCAATCATGTCCGGAACACAGTCTTCAATCCGAGAGGACAAAGTTCTGGCCAGCAGTCTGGCGTCCACGTTCAATAGGGATATCGGCCTGGAGGACCCACACAGCTCCGGGTCCTTGTCCCGCTTCAGGATCAGCGAGATAGTGGCCCGTGACATCGTCGGGGGAAGCACCTCTCTCTCCCTTGCCTCATTGAATGTCCTCATCAATAGCGGCCCCAATATCCCAGAGAACCTTTTATAGAACTTCACTGGGCACCCATCCGGCCCTGGAGCTTTTACCCGACTGCATGGCCTTCAGCCCCTCCGCTCTCCCTTATAAATTCTTAATGATAAAGTCCAGTAAATGCTACTCAAGTCAAGGAATTGTTGTCACTTTAATAAAAAGGTTCACCTCATGACTTCTCAGACGATATTTCCAATCGGATGTGAAATTCAAAAAAAGGCTCAGAAACAAACTGCTTCCTAAAACAAAGACTCTGCTTCCCAAAACAAAGATTCTCCTGGCTTAACATGGAGTGGCTGCCTCCAATTTAAAAATGTCACAACTTCTCAGTGTCCCACTTCTTAGGGCGTTCCCTCACAGAAACTCCACTAATGCCTTTCCCTCTTTCATCACAGCCTTCATTGCCCTTAAACACATCTTTTGAACTCAACTTCTCCTCCAAAAATGTAAGAAATCTTTATGGTTTCTTTGTGCCTTTACTTTTGGATCAACAAAATTTGTCTTCCCCAGTAAGATGCAATGTCTCTAGATACCTCTGAACTTTTGGAATTCAACAGCTAATAACCAAATTTCCCTACTTATCTTACAATGCAAATTTCAATTTAACTTATTTACTTCTTATTCAAATCCACAATAACCGCTCATTACAAATGCACAAACCTTAGAACCCTTCACCTGACCTCACAGAAAACCTGTCTCTAGTAACCTTATATTATTAACCCTGGTCGCCACAAAGCATAAAATCATAAAACAGCTGCACAATCACAACAAGAGTGGAGGGAGAAAATTCTAGAGCACGAGATATTGACAGTTGAAAGCATGCCCGTCAATAGTGGGGAAAAACAGGGTCCAATAAAAGCCATAAATATACATACACACACACAATTACATGAAATGCAATCAAGTTTGTATGTTTTTCCAGGGGGAATAAAACACAATTGATTTGAGGGGGGTGCATATTTTTAGTTTTAAATGTAGATTGATCCAATCCAACAATTTTCATAATCAAGGTCTGTAATTAAAATTAAGCTATATTTCTCTTTGTAAATGCTGATCTTATTGTAGATTTTGCATCTTTCTCCATCTATTTTAACAAACACAATGAATGAAGACAATGGAGCACTCAATTATGCCAATTTCTCAATTGACCATTTCTGGGTAGGAGAAAAAGGCCAAAACATAGTTGAGGTAAGCATTTTCTTGCCCTACACAAACAATGGACAGATTATTTGTTAAATACAATCCTTGGAATGGAAGTGTAGAAAAATAGCTTTAACTCCCAAAACTTGTGACATTAGATATGAGAATATCAGCACTATATCCTGCTAAGAGGTGGCAGTTTGTTCAAGCGAATAGCAGGAACATAAGCCATCTCAATGTACATAAGCCTATTTAGTCTTATTCCGGAAATGAGAGTAGGAACCAATATTGTGGGAAACCCGAGTGAATTATTGATCTCCCCACGTTTATTAAAAAAAAGATGTTTGATGTGGGTGTCACTGGTTAGGCCAACATTTATTGCCCATCCCTGGTTGCCCTTCCGAAGGAGGTGGTGAGTTGCCTTCATGAACTGCTGCAGTTCCTACAGTGCATCTTGTACATGGTACACACGGATGCCACTGTTAGTCAGTGGTGGAGGGATTGCACATTTGTGGAAGGGGTGGCAATCAAACGGGCTGTTTTGTCCTGGATGGTGTTGAGCCTCTTCAGTATTGTTGGAGCTGCACTCTTCCAGGCAAAGTGGAGAGTATTCAATTCCACTGACTTGTGCATTGTAGATGGTGTACCGGCTTTGGACTGGTCAGGAGGTGAGTTATTCACACTAGCATTTCTCGCCTTTGACCCCCCTCTGGTAGCATGTCGTGAATTGTGATGTCTTGATTTTTTTTAGCTGAGAAAGCAGACCTGTTAAATATTAACCAGATAGTCCACCTAGCCATTCATAAAACGATTAGGAAAAAAACTTGCAAGCAGATTTTCTGTCCCTTACTGACACGACTCCTTATAGTTCAACTCGTATGGGAAATGTGCAGTGCAGCGAATCATAAGCATGAACCCATGTTTTAACATAGATGCCATATTGGAGAGTGAATTTGCTCATTCAATTCTTTTACTTCCTTTCCCTGCACTCAGACTGAGCATTTTTTTCTGTCATTAGGAAACAAAGCCAATCATCATGACCCAGTTGCTCCCAGAATTATTGTCTTATTGTATCTAAAATGCACATTGCTGTTGAAGCTTTATTCTTCAAGGAGTCAGAATCACAAGAAATATCTGTACTACACGTCATACAACACCACAAGCTATCAATTAGTCCACTTCCAGTCACAGTATGGGATGAACAAAGTGTACAATTTGTATATGGCTTCTCTTTCCAAAATGCGTTATCTGTTTGTGACCCATTTCCCACGTAGAACAAGGAGACATCCAACTCAAATGATCACAACAGCTGAACTGAAGGTTGGCGCTAAATCCTCAACACCTTCCTGTCATCTGATTTGTGCCCTGCAGAGAGGTTCACTATTATTAAAATTTGTCTTTATATTTTAAAGTGCATGCTTTTGACCAAAACAGTTTGAAATAATTGTTAAATGTAGCTGACGTTTTTGGCAAATAGATTTTGTTTGTAGGTGATGGAAATTCTCGAGATTGCTTAAAGACCACATGGATAATGACAATGTCTTTATAGATAAGACTTGGCTCACGTGCTCTCCTGGGATTAGTGATTGCCCGAGGGCGGGGAGGGAATTGCAGTGTCTTTGCCCTGGGGTGTTTTCTCTTGCCTCTCGAGAGATGATATGGCGCGGGAAGATGTAAAGCTGTAGGGATGGACTTCGATCACCTGATCTTTTCCTGTCGGTCAATTTCACACGTTCACGTCCAATGGCTGGTTATATGCAGAATTGAGGCGTAATGAAAGATTCCACAGGGGCAGAGGTAGAGATGATCTGCTCTCGGAACATTAATTCTGAATAAATAAATCGAGATTTATCCTCCCAAAACTTAAAATCAACTCTATGCAGCTTAGCTGGCAGAGTAACGAAACAATAGGACAGTTTTAAAAAATATTTATTATAAAATGTAATAAAAGTGTTTGATCTCAAAACAAAAAGTGAAAACACGAGCTGCAAAGTCCGAGATTTCGAAACATTTGTTTTCATCATTCAACACAGTGCTGACCTCACACAAAGTTCAGTATATCCCCAACACTTGTCACATCAGGCACGGTTTCCTGGCACTGGAGCCATTTAAAAACCGGCTTTCACAAATAAGGGTCAAGAATATGCGCGACTTCCATCTTTTGCTTTAACTCAAACTTTTCAAGTCAGGTAGAACATAATAAACAAAATATAGAATTTTAAGTCTATTTACAAATATACATGGAGAATAAGGTCACATTAACCGTAACAAGTCGCTACGTCTTTCACGAGTTCGTTCAATAATAGACATTGCGGTCAACAGAACCGAGCAAGAGCCGTGTTCAAAATATATATTAACATTTCGACAATGTTCAGTGCATTTAGTTCATTCACACTTCAATCAGAACAGTGCTGGTATCGTGGCTCTGGTTCTTGTACTGCTCAAGCCACAGTCTGAGTTCCGAGATCTTGTACCCCTCTGGTCCCCTCCCTCCTTGATACACCACTTTCTGATTCCGCACGACATACAGCCTTTCAAAATAAGCACCGTAGGCAGAGTTGGAAGAGTTGTCCATGGCGTCGGCGACCACGAGGCAGCCAGGGTTCTCCTTGTCGATTAGACTAGCTGCTTTCAGTCGGTCTTCCAGAGAGCGGTGCTTTGGGATATCATAGGGGGCATCGGTGCTGACCCAGCCGTCAGAAGGGTGGGCTTCCTCGATGTAGACCAGAAGAAAGTCCGCAATGTCGGCATATTGGGTGACGACCCGTTGGAAGGACTCGAGGCGCGTCATGAATGGAGGTCAGGTGCAGCTGCCGAAGTTAAGAATCAGTGGCCTCGCCCCTCGGCTGTAATCGAGCAGCCGGACCTTCCTCTGCTCCTGCAGCTCCACCACTTCGGTGTTTGGAGCCGGCGAGCCCACGTGTGCAGATTTGAAGAAGTCCAGTTTCTGGCCGTACCAGATGGCTTTGAGAGACTGGAGAGTAAACAGTCGGTTGGTGTCCGAGATACTCAGGGGAGGGTCATCAGCGCTTCCTTTAGCCTCTTCCCTGGACTTGGACAAGAGCCGCTTTCGAATGCACAGGATATCGAGTAGCCACAGCAGGAGAGCCGTGATGAGGAAGCGGGGCAGTAGGATGAGGACAGCCACTATCTCTTTCAGGAGACTCATGCTTGGGTTGGAGTTTCTTTTTTAGTAGCCCCAAACCCAGCAACGTCTCCCTGCTGCTCTGATCGGAAAACCACGACTCGCCCCCCTTTTAAAACTCCCGTGTTGAATGAAGACAGCCCCCGCCTCCCTGTGGACCCGCCCCGGGGATTACCCAGCTACTAAACACCTAGCAGATGGGGCGGAAAACATCGGCAGCGACAGAGTAGATGCGAAGACCATGTATCTGAGTAAATGGCCATCGGTAACTTCTGGATACTCTTGAAAGGGCAACTCGCAAACAAATGAAACGTAAACAACATGAAATAGGGCGAAAACGTGAGCAAATGTTAAGATATGCGACCATGAAAAGGAGTTTAGTTTCGAGTTATACAACAAAAATCATACCTGATCTAACAGCGAATGAGTGACCAGGTACAGAACTGACAACAACACCCACGTTGTATGAAAAAAATAAAATAAAGACGCGCATTGGCTGATAATAAAAGCGATCATTTGAACAAACTCCGTTTAAAATGATACGGCAAGGTAATCATTTACCTAATTACATTGCCCCGTAATTCTCTAATGAAAGGTTCTCAGCTGAATAAAAAGCGTGTCGGTTTATTTTGAAATCGAATACTCTAAAACTCAAAGTCATTTGGCTATATTGAGTTCGTAGTTCTTTGATCCGCATTTAACAGTTAACTTGTCAGTCATTAAACATTAGCTAATGAGAGTTTCATTGTGCATGTAACCATCAGCGTCGAAGTACACCAAACCACTGCATTTTCATTATAATTGTGTAATCTTTCGGGTTGTTGAGCTCATGGAAATATTCACAATTGCAATCCGCTGTTTATTTTACTGGATAGCTCGTTCGAACTGGATGGTTCGGCAAGCAACTTTGTTTCCGAAACTCCTCATTTAAGGGGTGTCCCTAGTTTGAAATACGCGCAAGTCCCCGTACAGATAGTTTTACTTCATTTTAAAATCTCGAACGAAGAGAACTAAAAATAATTTAGTTTTTGGTATCCGAGTGTAGTGTTGACGTGTTTGCCTGTACAGAACTCGAGTCTCATTAGAGGGCGCTATTGGCTGGTTGCTGTTTCACATCCGACAACAATTTGAATTTCCTTCCCCCATAATCAGTGAGATTCTGCTACACATAGTGGGAAAATATAAATACATGGACCCCCCCCCCCCCCCCCCCAATCAGATCAAGCTCCAAAGGAATGCTTCGTAATTTTGCTTTAGCATTTTACTCATAGATACAATTTAAGAGTTTCCAAAACAGGAACACGTGTCTTTTCAGGAGCACAGATGTTTTGTGCCTGTAGTCAAGTGGGGAACGCAGGGGGCGAGAAACACCAGTAAGAATCGAGCTGAAATGCTTTTTGATATAATCCAAACAGATTCTATTTAGTTGAAATATCACAGACAACTATTTAATAATTAAGTAGTTGCAAATTTAATGAAATGACCGTTTTAGTGAAACCATATTTGGTTGGCTACAGTCCATTAAAGGATGTGCAACTCAATTTTAATTTGGAGAACGTTGAGATTTAGTAATAAAGACTGCTTAATACCCGGTGCATTAGGTTTAAATGACCCTATCGTGTGTATTTAACTAACTTCTGGCGTTGTTTCCTATAATATGTTGTCATAGTGTGAAGATCCAAGAAGATAATATTTTCACGTCTACATTGTGTTACAAAACAGTTACTCATAACTTGCAACGTTGTTTGGGGGTCCGTTTAGCTCACTCGGCTACACAGCTGGTTCCTGGTGCAGAGCAAAGCCAGTAGCGCGGGTGTAACTCAGGAAGGCCCGCCTTCTCAGCTGGTGGTGATTTAAGCTGAGGATCACCACCAGTCACTCTCCCCTTCAAAGGGGAAAACGGTCTGTGGACAGCTGGCGACTTTACCTTGCATCGCGAAGTATATTATATACTTTGTTTCCTACATTATGCCAACTAATTAAAGAGTCCCATCTTAGAATTCATCTCTGTTCAGAAAGGACTGAAGTTGCGAAGTAACTTCTGAAAGTCCTGGGAGGACATGTTGCTTCGCTTTGGAGTGCAACTCCATTCACTACTGTCCTCAGTCCTTTGATACTCTTACCTAACAAATTCCCGTGTAAAATTGAAGAACGGATTAAAGATGACATACTGGAAATGTATATAAGAATAGTATTACAATGGATAATGTTAATCTAGCTTCCTAGTGTCCTAGGACCGAATATAGTCAGCTGCTTTATCAGTGACCTTCCCTCCAACATAAGTTCAGAAGTGGCGTGTTTGTTGGTGATTTTCACTTCCATTTGTAACTGTTCAAATACGAAAGCATTCCATGCAGCAATACCTAGAGAAGAGAGAATATGACCATCTCTCCTTGACATTCACGAACATTAACATTGAAGAATCCCCCATCACACAAAAATGGGCATTACCATTGACCAGAAACTTAACTGGACCAGCCATATAAATACTGTGGCTACAAGAGTAGGCCAGAGGCTGGGAACGCTGTAACCAGTAATTAGCCTGCCCACCATCTACAAGCTACAAGTCAGGAATGTGATGCAATACTCTCCACTTTCTTTGATGAAAGCCCACTCAAGAAGCTCAATACCAAGCCAAACCAGCCCACTTGATCAGTGTTCCATCCATCACCAAACATTCACTCCTTCCACCAGAGGCACACTGTGGCAGCAGTCACCACCCACAAGATGCATTGCAGAAACACATAAAGGCTCCTGCAAACTTACCTGACCTCTAACACCTATCAGAAAAATGGCAGTAGATCCATAAGAACACCACCAGCAAGTTCCCCTCCAAGTCATATAACATCTTGACTTGGAACTATTTCACCATTAATTCACCTCTGCTGGGTCACAAACCTGGAACTTCCCTCCCTAACAGCACTGTTAGTGGACCTTCAACAGATGAACCCAGTGATTTAAGAAGGTGGCTCATTACCACCTGCTCAAGGGTAATAAGAGATGGGCAATTTTCCTGTCCATACCAGCAATGCTCATATCACAATGAATGAATCACAGATACTGGAGGGGGAGATGGAAATTAAGAATTAAGATAAGGGTGTCAAAAGGAATTTATGGAGTAAAACAATAAGGAAGAGAAGGACAGTGGATATTTGGATTTTCTTTTCCTTTTCTTTTAGATTACTGTCTTCCTTGGTGATTCCTCCCAGTCAGGAAAAATACATACTGGCTTCATACTTTATATCTGAGGATGCCAGCTTTTAAGAGGAGCCAGTAGCACCCTTTTGTGGATGGTTTGGAGGAACATAACTTTAACTCCCTTGCTGCTCACTCCTCTCTAGCTGATTCCATACTGGCCAGCTTTATTTATGCAAGGACCTGCTAATGATTTCTCCGCTCCCCTTCATTAGGGAAGCTCATACTCCTGAAGGATTGTGGGATTGCCATTAGTCCCCAGCCAGTGGTAAGCAGGCAGGTTATAACATCCCCCCCCCCCCCCCCCCCCAAAGTCAAGGAATCCACCGAAGGCCCTGGCGAAGGAGGGCGTTGGACTCGTTTTGCCGCATGCCGGACACCATTTGCACGAGGCGTTGGATCGGGCAGCGTGTAACGAGACGGAGAACGGCGCTTCCGTGATGAACGGCTTAACAGTTGTGCATCCACGGCCCGTGGGACCGAGGACTCCCCTTCTGAGGCATCCTGTGTCTCTATCTCGGAGTCGGAGTCCAAAGCCTCTGTCATCTCGGTGTCCCTATCTTCACGTGGTTCTGCAACGACCTGTGCAGGCTTTGAGCGCGGTGCCAGAGGAAGATCATGAGGAACACCCTCCACTATGTCTGGTCTCTGCGGTTGTAGAAGTGAGGTCCGGGTGCAGGGACTCTTTGGAAGAGGCGGCCTTATGGACCGAACGTGGTCTACATGCTTGCCCTGGAGACGACCCTGGGCTTGCACCTGGTAAGAGATCGGGCCCGTTCGTCGAAAGATAACTCCAGGGACCCACTGGGCACCACCAGAAAAATTTCGAATGAACACCGGGTCACCAAGCTCAAACTGCTGAATCGGTCGATGCCAAGAAGGGCCACGTCCCTGCCATTCATGAGTGCGGCGTACTTTTGCGCCAATATCCGGGAAAACCATGCTAAGACGGGTGTGAAGTCTACGGCCCATTAGGTGTTCCGCGGGAGCTACCCCAGTCACCGCATGTGGAGTGATCCTATATGAAAACAATAAACAAGCCAGTCTCGTGTCCATGGACCAGGAAAACTGCTTCTTTAGGCCCCGTTTGAATGTCTGCATTGCGCGCTCCGCGAACCCATTGGAAGCTGGGTGGTATGGAGCGGTGCAGATATGGCGTATGCCATTTATCTTCATGAACCTCGCAAACTCCTCACTTGTGAAAGGAGTGCCGTTGTCCTTGACGAGCACCTCGGGGAGGCCATGCGTAATGAAAATCAAACGCATCTTCTTGATCGTTGCGCTGGACGTTGTGCCTACCATCTTATGCACTTCTAGCCATTTAGACTGGGCATCGATTAATAGAAGAAACATGGATCCTTGAAAAGGGCTGGCGAAATCCACATGCAAGTGCACCCAAGGCCACCCTGGCCATTCCCAGTGATGGTAGGGGCGTGGTCGGCGGAAGCTTTTGATGCTCCTGGCAGATGGAGCAGATAGAATCTACGGCATGGAGACAGGCCCTTCGGCCCAAACTGGTCCATGTCAACCAAAAAGCCCATCTAAGCTAACCCCATTTGCCTGAATTTGGCTCATATCCCTCTAAACCTTTCCTATCCATGTGTTGTTAGCAAATTTGATATCATGTCTCCTTATCCTACCCAATCACACAGATATTATTTTGTACATATGTATGTCAGAAAACTGTGGTTCATGATCATCTTTCTGGGTGTAACCCATTCTGGACTTGAGCCAAGTCCCAAATGAGCAGCATCTAACATAGGGAATCCTCAGTTCTGTTGGAACTCTCACAGAGAGCCCATCCAACAGTACTTAAATTAGCTGACCCCTAAAAAATACACAGAACCAGTTGCAAATGTGTGGAGTGGGTAGAAGTACTGCTGTGTTGCACTTCCACCGGAAATATGGCTAGTAGAAGGTCCCAGCCATTATTTCAAGCTCTGTAAAGCCATCTTATGAAAAAGAAGAAAATTAACAGATGAAACCTGTTTGAAAAAAATTATCCGAGGCATATGCCTGAATACTGAAAGCCTAATATAATAGAGAAATCAAACCATGGGCGAAACATTCTGCCTCGCGACACTGCAAACTCAAATCTCACCTGGGCAGAGAATCGGGCATCCGACCAAAATCTAAGTCTGCACTGGCGCCGATTCGGGCAGCATGCTCCAGGGTTTTGCGCCCCGCACCAGCAGCAGCATGTAAAACCGGCATTTGCATGTATTTAAATGTCATTAGCGCATTTAATCCAGTATGCTCCAGGCCTTTGCGATGCTCCGTCCCTCTGAGGTGGAAGTCAGGCGGGCGTGGTTTATGACAGGTAATTACAAATGGGGACTGGTTGCCATTGTTGTTGAGGAGATGAGAGAAGATAAGCAAAGTTTGAAAAAATGTTTAAAAATGTACCTCTTGCTGGGGGGTGGCTGCCAGGGTCCGGGGAAGTAGCAGGGAGCGAATTTCTGACAGTTCCGTGCATTTGGGGTGAACCCCTTGGGAATGGGGTGGCCTGGCTCAGGCTACTATTGCTGCAGTATTTGTTTTAAACACACCCACTCGGTACAGGTTGTGTGGTGTTCTTTGTGGTTCAGGTCCTAGGATGGTTGGTGTAGTGTTCACAAAGACCACAACTAGCTTTTATAAACAAAGCTAAAGATTTATTTACACTACTTAATTGAATTCGACTTTTACTTTTATATACTAAACAATCGACAATAAACATACAATCTATACTCATCTACCACTAATCTTTACACTAATACAATAACTAGGATCTTCTCTCACTCACACTATGGGTCTATTTGTAGATAGAATTTATAATGACATGTTAATAACTATTGTTCTGTAATCACTATTGTGATATGACATTTAACTTTTGCTATTGAATGTCAAAAAGATAATGTTGTATTCGTGCTAGTGTTGTATTCAAATACAATGTTAGAAACAGAATTTATAACTTTTTTTTCAAAGAAAGGGGGATGTGACATTATAAGAAATATAATCTCCTTGTAACGGCGGTAAAGGTTTTCTATGCCAGTTGTAGTCAGCTTTTTGTTTTCTTTTTTGTAACCTTATTCTGTCATGTAGTACTTGTTCATCCATATTTGGAATTGTGATTTCTGGTAGAGTCGTACAAATGTTTCTTCCCATCAACATCTGGGTAGGTGACAAATCTGATGACAATGGAGTAACTCTGTATGTTAACAGTGCTAACGAGAAATCTTTGTTGTCATCTAGTGCTTTGCTGAATAGCTTCTTAACTATTCCAATGCCTTTCTCAGCTTTTCCATGGAATTGGGGGTACAATGGACTGGATGTTATATGGTGAAAACGATACCTTACGCAAATTGTGACCATTCCCAGCTGGTAAAACAAGGACCATTGTCGGAAACAACTTTCAATGGAATTCCATGTCGAACACATCCAGATTTTGCTGATTACTGATCGGGTAATTGAATCTGTGAGCATAATAATCTCAGAATAGTTAGAATAACAGTCAATTATGACTAAATACTCATGTCCTTTAAAATAGAAGAGGTCCATTCCAAATTTCAGCCTTGGGTAAGTAACTACTTCATTTTCTTCAAAGCTTTCTTTACATTGTGTGGACTGATACATCTGATTAATGCTGCATGTCTGCACATGATTGCCCACATCCTTGTTGATCCCAGGCCAGTACACAGATTGTCTTGCTTGTCTGCAATATTTTTCAGTTCCTTGGTACCCTTCATGTATCTGTTCCAAGATATCTTTCCGTAGGCAGGAGGGAATGATTATTCTGTCTCCTTTAAGTAGGAATCCGTTAATCACAGAGAGGTCATCTTTGACACTACGAAAACTGGAATAACAGAGCCATTGGGCCATCCTTCTCTCAAGTACTGGATTACCCTTTGGAGTGTCAAGTCCTTCTCTATTTCTTCTCGTATTAGACATAGCTTGTTGTCAGACACTGGTAGCATTTATGCAATAAATGAAGCTTGTGCTTCCACAATGTGTACTATTTCTGAAGCCATGGTATCAACATTATTTGTAGTTCTTGATAATGTATCGGCAACAACTAATGCTTTTCCTGGCATGTAGATTAGTGCGATATCGTATCTACGTAGCTTCATCATCATTCTCTGAAGTCATGGAGACATCTCGTTAAGGTGTTTCTTGATGATGCTGACCAAAGGTCTATGATCAGTTTCAACTACAAAGTGTGGTAAACCATATACATAATCATGAAATTTGGTTATGCCAGTTAAGAGACCAAGGCATTCTTTTTCTATTTGCGCACATTGTTGCTCTGCTGGAGTAATTGAGCGAGACGCAAACGCTACAGGTTTCCACAGATCATGATCATCTTCTTGAAGTAGGACTGCGCCTATTCCCTGTTTGCTGGCATCGATGCAAATTTTTGTTCCCCTTGTCGAGTCGCAAAACACTAACATGGGAGCGGTGGTCAGAGCTGTTTTCATGCCTTGCCACTCAGCGGCGTGTTCAGGTGTCTATAGAAAGTCAACATTGTTTCTGCTATTGCGCAGAGCCATTGTTCTATTGTATAGGTTAGGAATTAATTTGCCCATAAAGTTAACAACACCGAGCATTCTCAGAATTGTTTATTTGGCAGTTGGTATCGGCATTTCACCTATGGCATTGACTTTGTCATGATCCGGTTGACTTCCTTCCTGCGATATGATACCGCTTAAAATTTCAGTTTGTGGATCCCAAATTGACATTTGTCATGATTTAGTTTCAATCCATAGTGATGAACTCTGTTGAGCACTTTCTTAAGCCTATCACAGTGTTCCTCTGGAGTATTAGACAAGATGATTACATCGTGAACATATACTCTGACACCAGGTATCCCTTTGATGATGGTCTCCATCGCCTGATGAAAAATTTCAGATGCAGATACGATCCCAAACGGTAACTTATTGAAACAGTATCTACCAAAATGCGTGTTGAAGGTATGGAGCTTTCTGCTTTGATTGTCAAGCCTTAGTTGCCAAAATCCTTTAGAGCCATCTAATTTTGTGAAAAACTTGGCATTAGCCATCTCTGATGCGATCTCTTTCCTCTTGGGTATGGGATAGTGTTCCCTCTTAAAATTATTATTCAGGTCTTTTGGATCTATGCATATTCTTAGTTCTTCATTAGGTTTGCGTGCGCGTACCATCGAACTGACCCAGTCCGTTGGTTTAGTAACCTTGGAAATTATGTCTGACTGTCGCATTCAGTCAAGCTCAGACTTGAGACAATCTCTCAATGGAGCTGGCACTCTTCTTGGTACATGTATTACAAGCTTGGCATCCTTTTTCAGTTTGATACTGTATGTAAATGGTAGGGTGCCCATTCCAGAGAATACGTGGTCAAATTTCCCCCAAATTTGTTCAATTTCATCTTTAAGCGTGACATTCGAATTATTGGTTGCGTGTATCCTTTGAACCAAGTTGAGTTTGCTGCAAGCATCCACCCCAAGTAGTGATGATTTGTCATTTTCTACTATTTTGAAGTTTATTGGCATGATGATGTCACCATTCTGAACAATGAGACAGCAGGAACCTCTCATGGTTATGGCATTACCATTACAGTCAGTCAACTGACAGGTTGATTTCTTTATTTGTGGTTTATTGTGCACTTGTCTTAATTCCTTTCCTGTTATTAAATTTGTGTGTGCACCTGTATCTAATTTAAATGGAATTTCAGACCCATAAATGTCGAGTAGTACAGGCCACTCTTGAATGATTTTGGAGAGCTGATATATTGGATTGTTATCACAATACAGAGCATTTACTTTAGTAATCGCATCAACCATGAAAGTATCTTTCAGTGCATATTGGAAGGAATCATCATTATCAGTTAAGACTTTTTTTCTTTTCCTTCACTCTGTATACTCTGAATCTTCCTATAATCATTGTACGATCTTTTAAATTTATTATCTGTTGAGGCTGTTGCAGAATGGCACTGTGCTGCAAAGTGATTGTATTTGCAACATTTGGAACATTATCTGCCTTTTGCTGGACAGTTTTTTCACTGTGGGCGTGGCCACAAAGTGTGCACATCATCACGCTCGTGACATCACTTTCCAAATGGCCACCAGTCATGTTGCGCAGTTTTCTGTGCTGCGCCACAGCATTAATGGCATTGACCACGTTTCTTGACTTCGCGTCTTTTTCGTTTGCCCTGAACTCCGGATTAAAAGGATGCCTGTTCATTGGCTTTACATTTATTAATCACTTCATCTAGCGGCAAAATTGGTCGTCTCAGCATGTTTTCTCACAAACGTTCATTATTAATTCCAAAGACAATTTGATCATGAAGCATTGAATCAGCAATGGATGAGAAGTTACACGACTACGCTCTTAATTTTAAAGCAGAGATAAAAGAATCTACCCACTCCCCTTTCAGCTGCAGCCTCTTTCTAAACATGTAGCGCTTGTATGTCTTGTTCACTTGCTTTTTGCAATGAGCATCAAATTTTTCCAACACCATGTTATACTTTTAATGATCCTCATCTTCTGAAAATTCAAATGAGTTGAACAACTCTAATGCCTGCAGTCCAGCCAAATTAAAAAGTAGCGCGATTTTTCTCTGCTCAGAAGCATTTTCTAGCGCGGAGGCAGATAAGAAAACTTCAAACTGTTGATTGAAAAATTGCAATTTTGATACAGTTTACAGGTCGTTCTGAAGTGATCAGGTTTGTTCAGATCTTCCATCGTACGATCGGTTGTTTGTGCAGATTTTTCAATCGATGCAGCGGCGTGATTGTTTTTCTGAATTACATACAATCTATACTCATCTACCACTAATCTCTACACTAATACAATAACTATGATCTTCTCTCACTCACAGTAGCTTTCCTACAGTCTGTCTTCAAACCTTCTCCTCAACACTCTCTCAGAAGGCTTAGCACGATGCTTTATATAGTTCTGCATCTAGCTCCCTCTAGTGGTTGATTCGGAGATAACATTAACCCTTACAGTTCTGTAATTTCTCACAATGTCACAAGTTGCAGGCCCCTGGCTGCTCACTCTGCAGACTGATCACTGTGTCCTGTAAATGTTCACAAGAGCCTCTGGTCATTTGGGCATGCTCCTGAGCCATCGTTCTGGAAACTCTCAGACCCCAGCTGACCCATCAGCGGGGTAGGAGTGGCCAAGCACAATCAGGGCCTACCAGGTGCTGGCACTCATCCGAAGTGCAGCCCCACTGCAGGGAAATAGCAGAGCTTATCCCAAACAAAGGACACATGCACAGTGGCCTTTGGATTCTCCCTAGTGTGGTGATATGCTTGAGAATAATATTGCAGACAGGTAGTAATGCAACCTCCAACCAGCTGGTGGTGTCAGACATCGGTCATGTGACCTCCGACGAGCCCTAGTTGGTAGTAAGGCGTACAACAGGACAGTCGCACATTGGCTAGTTCCAGGAGAGTTCACGGAACTCAAATAGTAACCTAGTCTGTATAGCATTCTGTTTGTTTTCTTTCCACGTGTTGATCAATAAACCATCATTCTAGTTAAGTCACCAGCAGTTTTGTGTGCATCAGTGCAACGGCAAGGTCACAGAACACAACATAGTACCAGGAGTGGTGAACGTTTACCGATAACAGCAGAAAAGACGAAGCAAAACCAGCCGAAGAACGGAAGAAAATAAAAGATTCTTCCACCGGCCTGGTGAACTATGGCCATTGCAACTCAATGCAACAAACGACAGTGAAGTTCGAGATGGAAAGTTTTAAGGCACCACACCAGCTTCAAGGCTCGGGTAACATAGACGAAAACTGGCGCGTTTTCAAACAGGAATTTAAACTCTATGTCTCAGCCCTTGGCCTACAGGCACAGCCTGACGAAAGACGCATTGTGTTGTTGCTCACTGTGGCAGGTCCACAAGCAACTGAAATCTACAATACCTTCGCTTTTGATAACGAAGAGGAATGCAAGAGCTACAATGAGATGATAAAGTACTTCGATCGGCATTGCTCTCCGAAAAAAAATGAAACATTTGAAAGATATATTTTTCGTACGCGTACCCAGAAGCCAGGCAAATCTTTTGACAGTTTTGTAACCGACTTGAAGCTGAAGGCCCTGTCCTGCAATTTCAGTAATCTAGAATCATGGATGATCTGCGACCAAATAGCATTTGGCATATCGCATGATAAGCTCCGCGAAAGATTGTTACGCGAAGAAGACCTGAAATTGGAAAATGTGATTAAGATTTGCCATGCGAGCGAGTTGGCTGCACAGCAAATCAGTAAACTCTCTTTGAAACATTTTGGCGCCAACATGGAAGCAGACGCCAGTGCCAGCAGCACCGTGACGCAGTTCAATACGAAGTGTGGTCTAATTGCGGGCAGCCATTTTAAGCGGCCAACAGGAGCCGCCAGCTTATGCCAAAAATGTGGCAACTGACATGGCCCATGGCAATGTCTAGCATATGGAAAAGTATGCTCCAGGTGTGGCCGTATAAATCATTTTGCAAAATAATGTTTTTCGCATCCTACACACGGCCAAACGGGGTCAATCAATATATTGATGAGATGCCCCTCGATGAATAATTTTTTGTTGATCTGATTTCAACCAAGGACATGATGAGTCCGAATATAAAAGAGGGAGAAGTCTAAATGATCTGTTGGAACAACAGTGAAAATCAAGCTGACACTGTCGAAAACAGATGAACCATTTTTATTTTTGAAATTTAGAGTACCCAATTATTATTTTTTTCCAATTAAGGGGCAATTTAGCGTGGTCAATCCACCTAACCTGCATATCTATGGTTGTGGGGGTGAAACTCACGCAGACACGGGGAGAATGTGCAAACTACACACGGACAGTGACTCAGGGCCGGGATTCGAACCCGGGTCCCCAGAGCCACAGTCCCAGTGCTAACCACTGTGCTTCGTGCCACCAAAAAACAGATGAATCATTCCAGTGATGCTAAACAACACTGATAAAATGCAAGCTCGACACAGGAGCGAGGGCAAACCGTCTCGGGCTGCGAGTTCCGAAAGTCATAAAACAACCAAGACTGCTGATAGACTACAGGGGGAATGAGCTGGGGGGAATGTGAACTCAAATCATGGGTGATGTGTTGGGTGTTCTGGATCACATTCAGGTCACCAACACTTGAAGTAGTGCAACACTATTTTATTAAAAGGTTAACTATTTAAACATACTTGAACTGTGGGTAAATACGATATCAGCTTTAACTAAAGACCTTTGCCTTGTCCTAACCAGTTGATGCGCTCAGCACATGGTGAATGTCTGTGTTGCAGGTTGTGAGCTCTGTGCTCCTAGCTAACTGCTACTTGAATGAGCGGGAACTCTGATGTCCCCTATGTGTCCATCAGAGTATGTCTGCACCATGATATACTGGTGTATATTATGACAATGGGTACACAACAGAAGACACATCGTACCAATTTCCATTGTGGACACGAAATGTGAGTCCATCCTAGGAGCGGATGCATGTTAAGCCCTGAATCTAGTGGAGCAGCTATATGCCCCAATCAGCGAGGCGACAAAAGATTACTGCAACTCATAATTCGATACAATGGTGCAGTTGTCCAATGAGATACGAACGATAATGAAAGTGGAGGAAGATCAACCAGAGACAGAGATAGAAGATCCAAAAAACACTGCAGAGTTCTGGTTAGTGGTGTTCGAAAATGAGGATATGCTCAGCCACATGATCCAGGAGCATGATAAGCCCATCCTGCAGCATCTACAAGACGTTGCCATAAACTTCTCGGATCCCAGACAGCCCATGAGCTTCACTCTGGAGTTCTCATGAGTACTTCACAAATGAGGTGCTCGCAAAAACAACCAGATGGAGTCACGGCCTGATGGGTCAGGCTTCTTCGTATTTACAATGATGGTGTGCACAGGCCGCCACATTCATAGATCATAGAATTTACAGTGCAGAAGGAGGCCATTCAGCCCATTGAGTCTACACTGGCCCTTACAAAGAGCACCCTACTCAAGCCCACATATCTACCCTATCTCCATAACCCCCACTTAACCTTTTTGGACACTAAAGGCAATTTAGCATGGCCAATCCACCTAACCCGCACATCTTTAGACTGTGGGAGGAAACTGGAGCACCCGGAGGAAACCCACGCAGACATGGGGAGAACATGCAGACTCTGCTGACTAGGAGAAAGAAAAAAATGTCACAATGATGAAGCAGTTGCATAAGGGTCAGCCTACTCGTAAAGCAGCCATGAAAACTGTACTGAACAACTCTCCTTTCAACTTCTTCACTCCACCTGAGGTTCCAGAGCATGGAGTGTTAGATGGAAGTTCTGCAGCAAGACTTGCTGCTGATTTGAAAAACGTCAATTCCTGCACGAACGCATAATTTCACAAACAATGTTATACTTCACGGAAGAAGATGATGATGAAGACTATGACGATATTTATAAGGACCAAGAATACAATGAAGAAAGTGGAAGCTCAGAGGGTGAGCCAGATGGGCGGCACGGTAGTGCAGTGGTTAGCACTGTTGCTTCACAGCGCCAGGGCCCCAGGTTCGATTCCTGCTTGGGTTACTGTCTGTGCGGAGTCTGCACGTTCTCCCTGTGTCTGCATGGGTTTCCTCTGGTGCTCCAGTTTCCTCCCACAAGTCACAAAAGATTTGCTTGTTAGGCGAATTGGATATTCTGTGTACCCGAACAGGGGCTAGAATGTGGCGACTCGGGGATTTTCACAGCAACTTCATTGCGGTGTTAATTTAAGCCTGCTTGTGACAATAATAAAGATTATTATTATTAGATGAGGACGATGATGAAACGCTAGTAAGATTGTTTCGCGGGAGCAGTGGCAGACCTACATTTTTGGGGCTCTGAAGCTTGAACTGTTATGGGGGCCCCTTCGCAACCAGCAACGAGGTCTGGGTAACCACTGTTATCTTGTACAATGGGGTTGTTCCACGACAGATCACCACAAATTTTAAAAATATTTAACCACTACATCTCAGATTTTGATTAAAATTGCTGTACTGGATTATCTCACATGTCAAAGTCACTGGTGTGAATACAAATTTCCTATGCCTTATAGTTTCCGAGTTATGGGGGGATGAAAATTAGGGAAATGTTATATACATGCATGATGCATCATAGAATGATGAAATACAACATAGAAAAGACCAGTCAATTTCATCTTTTATTTTAGACACCTATGAGAATACATACTACATGAAGCACATTTTACAAAATACTCTTTTTTTCTGTTTTTTCTAGCAACATATTCATGTACAGTTTTGTCATATGAGAGCTTCTTTGCAATGTCATTTTCTAGAGACAATATGCATAAAGAATTTAAGCGCTCTTCAGTCATGGTAGACCAAAATTTGTTCATTATAAAGGATAGCTTTGAAAAATTCCTTTCTGCTTCACAGCCCGTGATAGGCATTGTCAAGAACAGCTTAAGCGCAGTAACAATATTGGGGAACACTTCAATTAGGTGTTGTTCACAAATAAGCTGAAGAACTTCTGCGCATGGAATTTTGGATGGCGTATTTTCTTCTGTGTTCTGGGATTTCCTAAGGTGCAAATATTCTTTGAACTGATAACACTCGTTTACTAATTTGTGGTCAATATCATCTTTGTAATACGATATTATAAGTTTAATACTGTCCTCATCAATTTCAGAATTGTTCACCAATCCTGAGAGGAACTTGAACCTTCTCACAATCTGCCCATATGGGTCAATCCTCTTGCGTATCACAATTTTACCATTATATGAACACTTTTCATAACAAACACCTGTAATCTAACACAAATTCACCCTTTTATTACTTTTTCATAAATACTTGTAATATAGTGTTAGCCTAGGCTATGCGGTCGTAGCCTACCTTCCGTTCACCTCTTCATAAAAACAATAGGCTTAGGCTAATCTAACACTATTTCACCTTTTTACTTACCTTACTTTTCTAAATATAATATTTATTTTTGAGTAGGGGTAATTAAAATATTGTATCCTTATGAACACTTTATTGAAAAAAAATTCTTGTCTAGATCGCTATCACGAGTGCTATCACGTTGAAAATTCACGTTAGCATTGTGATTGCCTTTTCAACGGCTCCCCTTTTTTGTTACGACACGTCATCTACTGTTTGTATTTCTGTCATAAATGTTAATAGTGTTTTAAATTATTTATAATTATTTTATATTAAATATATGTAGAATGAAACATCCTTAATTTGAAAGTTTTTTTGTTTACGGCTAGCCTACATGATACTTTAATAACTTTTTAATTTTAATTTTAACTATTATTTTGTCGTGAATTACACTATATTATTAATATTATTATTTTTTTAAAAAACCTTCTCATACAGTAGACCCAAAATTTTTAAGCAATGTGGACTAAAGTCGCTTCTGGGGCCCCTCCGGGATTAGGGGCCCTGAAGCTTAAGCTTCATTAGTTTCAAAGTAGATCCGCCCCTGCGCGGGAGCGATGAGGTGATCACAATGGACGCCCATTCCGCGCAGGACACCGAGAAGTGTAAAAGCTCTAAGATAGCGTTTGCAGAGACTGAAAGTAAAATTGCGGTAGTGACTCACCTGATGAAAGAGCTGCGCACCGAAAGCGAGTGATTCCAAATAAACCTGTTGGACTTTAACCTGGTGTTGTAAGACGTCTTACTGTATCTTGAAGAAAGAAGCTCAGAAAGATCTAGCAATTTCTGTGATGCGGATTGCACCTTTCCCAACATTAATTTCATTGTGATATCAGCTCAATGCGATCTTCTGTGATCAGAAACAGTCATGACATCAAGCAGGTGAAAACATTCTATTACTGTTGGAAGCGATATTGCCGGCGGGGTGATTGGAGAAAGGGGCGGTGTTGGCGATTTATGGGGTTATTCTGAGAGAAGATAAGGTATCACTGGATGGGAGTAAGGCAAAGTGGGAGGAAGAGTTAGGGGAGGGCACAGAGGAGGGGTTGTGGTGTGAGGTGCTTCGGAGGATGAATGCCTCAACTTTGTGTGTGAGGTTGGGGCTCATACAATTGAAGGTGGTGTATAGGCACACCTCACAAGAGCAAGGATGAGCTGACTTTTTGAGGGGGTGGAGGATGTTTTTGAACGCTGGGGGGGGGGAGCACAAATCACGTTCAAATGTTTGGTCCTGCACAAAACTGGAGGTGTACTGTAGGAAGGTCTTTAGGATAATCTCAAGGGTGGTGCATGTGAGACACGAGTCAGGTCCCCTAGAAGCCATATTCAGGGTGTCAGATCGGCTGGGGTTGGAAACGGTGCGGAGGCAGATATCTTAGCCTTCGCCTAGCTGATTGCTCGAAGGCGGATTCTCCGCCTTGTGACTCGGCGTGGCGGGGGGGGACCTGCTAGAGTTCTCAACACTCGAGAAAGTAAAGTTCGAGTTGAAGGGGGGGGATGGAAGGATTCTCCAACTCATGGGCCTTGTTTATCATGCATTTTCACAAACTGGATAACATCAAACATCAGGGGGGAATAGGGGGGAAGTTGCAGGGGGGGGGGGGGGTGTTGGAATGTATAAATAATGATAATTCTTTTTCATTGGTGTTTTGTATTCAAAATGTTGGGAGCTGTTTGAGGGTGAGTGGGATGAGAGGATTGTTGGCTAGGGGATTGCCATTGTATTTGTTGTTATTATTAATTATTTGTTGTAAATATGATGAAAATGTGAAAAAGAAGGTGAATAAAAATATTTGAAACAAAAAAAAACAACAACAAAAATGGCTTCCCTCAGTGAAGGAATTATTTACTTAAATCACGTTAAAGAGTTCTCAGAGACAGCACGCCTAGAAGTAAAATGTACCTTCCATTTTTTAATCATCACAGAGAGTGAAATAAAGATTGGGACAATGCATGGGATTCAAGTAGGTGTCATAAACAAATTTATAAGGAAATCCGAACACCCACTCATTAACCGACTGAACTGTGCCACAATATTTCGCGTTTATTTTAACAAAAACAAGCTTTATTGGATATATAATGATAAATTAAACAAAGCTAGCAGTATTAACTTAACAGTAAAGTTTATAAGGACTTATGCTATGAATTAAGTTCTACCTTTAGCTCCTCCTACCCCCAAAGAAGCCCTTACCGTACAAAACCTTGGATGCATCCAAAGAGGTATGAACCCAACCCTCCCTAATTTATTTTAATTCTCCTTAGTATTCCAGCTTTCTTCTGAGGTAAGATTCTATGGAGCTCCTTCTGTTAGCTTTTTTGCTATGTGACCTTCCGTCATTTTCTTTACCAACCTCCTGGCTGTAGATACCTCAGCTCCTTTTTTTTGAGTTGCCTTCCCACAGCTACCCAAACTAACTCTGCTGGGCTTTCTGCCACAAGGCTCTCTGAGGACCACTGTGGATTTTTTCCATTAGTTTCAAATTACGCAAATCTTCCAGTTGTTTTTTCTTCGCAAGATCCAAATATTTACATTCCATGTGGTGAATGATGAAGTTAATATTTTTCTGCTTGAAAATGCAAATCTAACTGACAATCACCTCCTGTTGGCTATCTGAATCCATTGAAATGCAGTCTTCACCACAGAAAAGCCACAGCTCCCTCTGTCAGTTCCCAAACAGAATTGCCTGCTTCTGTCAGCAAACACAGATAAACAAAAGAACTTTCAAATCAAAGCTCCCACCTTACTCCTTTTCACAATGGCAATATGGCATGCTTTAGAATGATTCAACCAGAAGTACAAAGAAATTATTTTACCCTCAACATAACTCTTTGATTCTGTAACCTATATGAATGATTTATATCTCTAATGGAGTATTACGGCTCTTTCTCAGAATATCTCACTTTTAGCTTTTATTGAGATATCAATTGACATCCTGGACCTACCTAGGGGTCTAGAAATGCATCATTCATTGTTCAAGTGTTTACCCCTCTCCCTCTGACCTTGGAAGATAAAAACAAGATAATTTTGAACTGCAATCAATTCCCAGCATTTTTAAATGCATTCAGTTCAGGATTATTACTCATTTGTCAATTAGGATTTTCCATTTATCTTCCATTTAATCTTTCATTTAACACTTAACCTCCATCCTAAAAGTTATATTCCTAATGTTAAAGGTTATACTCAAAAACATATGAATCATCAACTAGATATTTGCAGCAAGAGGCTTGTAACAGACATATAGAGTAAAAGTGGCACTGCACATCAATTCAAGTGATTTCTAAAATTTCCATCTTCAAGGATTCCAAAAGAGTATCCTGTGAGGAAGTGGTAAGTCACTGCCAGCAGTGGATTTCCACATTTAACTGGACAAGTGTTAATGAAAGAAGTTGCTTTTAGTTTTGAAATCCTAATAATGTTGCATGTGCAAAATCTGGGCTTTTACTTCTGACATATAAATTAGGGAAATACCTAATAATAATAATGATAATCTTTATTGTCACAAATAGGCTTACTTTAACACTGCAATGAAGTTACTGTGAAAAGCCCCTAGTCGCCACATTCCGGCGTCTGTTCAGGTACACAGAGGGAGAATTCAGAATGTGCAATTCACCTAACAAGCACGTCTTTCGGGATTTGTGTGAGGAACATCCGGAGGAAACCCTGAGAGAGTTCTTGTCACTGGTGGAAATTAAAAGCCATAGACGCAATTCAGCCCGGCACGGATCAGGGCGCACCGGTGAATAGTGGTAAAGGACAAAATTGAGATTTGCGCCAGGCACGAGCCATTTTGGAATTCATCCGGCCTGATCCTGATAGTGAGTTCTGAATCACGCCCAGAAATGGCGAGAATATTTCATTAACGAGATTGAAGTTGATTGCAGCAGCCTCCAGGGAATTACCCGACTCCCCAGCAGGAAATCACATGGACGTCATTTAGTACTCCTTTTCAAAAACGGAACCTGATGCAATAGCTACGGAGGGGAGGTGAGGAGACATTTCCATTTCCAATTCCAGGCATGTAGCTCAAGGGCACCGGCGCTGCTTCCCCAGTGCTCGGGGGAGGGGTGAGTGTTGGGCTTGATCAGGGTGAGGGGCTTTGTGTTTGTGAGGCCTTCAAACCATCTTTAAATAATGTGGCAGTCCATAATAGGGGCAACACAGCTGCAACCTATCTGTCCTGCCAGTCTCTTCCAGGACAGAGCCCTGCTACAGCTTCTATCCTGAAATTCAATTTCACTCCCTTTGACTGTGAGCAGCCTTTAACTTCACAGCTGAAGGCTATTTCAAATGAAGAATTAGCCTTGTTAGTTGTGAGAGTATTTCATGCTCCCCAACTCTCAAAGTGCCTCCTCGAGGGCACACATGCCATGCCTCACAGGATGATTAGTGCACTGCTTGTCCAGCAACCTTTTATGCCTGAACAGTGTGCCTGGACTCTAGGAGCGTCAGTACCATAGAGGCAGCTGCCAACAATCAAACACTAAAGAACAGGACTTCAGTACTGAGGACCCTCTTGTAACCAAATTGTAAATGTATAGATGAGTGGTGGGTAGCTGAGCACATTCTCCCAAATGTTCCTGGCAGAGGTCTGGGCTCTGGGGCTCCTGATGTGGCCGGGAATGAGTGTGCAGAACAAGGTTTGCCAGCACAACTGATTCATTGGATGGCGCTCTGTGAGAAGGCGGGACAGCCATGGTAAGGGTGGGGAAGTTGAGGGTCCCAGGATGGAAGCCCTAACTGATTGTCGGTCTCTCTCCCTCTCCAATTCCTTCCAGGTATTTTTTTTTCCTTAATTTAGTGTACCCAATTAATTTTTTCCAATTAAGGGGCAATTTAGTGTGGCCAATCCACCTAGCCTGCACATCTTTGGGTTGTGGGGACGAAACCCACACAAACACGGGGAGAATGTGCAAACTCCGCATGGCGGAGAAACCATTAGTAAACTCCAAGTATAAATAAAGCTGGCCAGTTTGGAACCAGCAGGAAGGAGTGTGCAGCAAGGGAAGTTGCTGCTGCTGCTATAAATATATATGTTATTGTAAATAAATGTTATTACTTTGTATCCTTAAAACTCGTGCTGGATTCTTCGTGGCCCTCACAAAAGTGTGTTACCTTTTATTGGTAGAGGGATTGAGTTTAGGAGCCATGAGGTCATGTTGCAGCTATACAACACTCTGGTTCTGCCGCATTTGGAGTATTGCGTGCAATTCTGGTCGCCGCATTATAGGAAGGATGTGGAAGCATTGGAAAGGGTGCAGAGGAGATTTACCAGAATGTTGCCTGGTATGGAGGGAAGATCTTATGAGGAAAAGCTGAGGGACTTGAGGCTGTTTTCGTTAGAGAGAAGGTTAAGAGGTGACTTAATTGAGGCATACAAGATGATCAGAGGATTGGATAGGGTGGACAGTGAGAGCCTTTTTCCTCGGATGGTGATGTCGAGCACGAGGGGACATACCTTTAAATTGAGGGGTGATAGATATAAGACAGATGTCAGAGGTAGGTTCTTTACTCAGAGTAGTAAGGGCGTGGAATGCACTGCCTGCAACAGTAGCGGACTCGCCAACACTAAGGACATTCAAATGGTCATTGGATAGACATTTGGACAATAAGGGAATAGTGTAGATGGGCTTTAGAGTGGTTTCACAGGTCGGCGCAACATCGAGGGCCGAAGGGCCTGTACTGTGCTGTAATGTTCGATGTTGTCAAGTGACAGTTAAACCCGAAACACTTTTTCAGTGTTTCCCTCCCTACCTCCTCCTCTAACCCCCAAAAAGGATGTAAGGATCCCAGCCGAGTAAAGATCCAGAGGGAGACTCGAGGGCAGGTAGAAGTATAAAGCAGTTGAACCGTGACATCACAGCCTGCAGGTAAGTGATTGGTTGGTGACTGGTAAGTAGCTTTTCTTTTCCCTGAGGTGTTATCGTGCGGGGCGCAGTGGTTGCTGAGTGAGTGCTCGCTGCGAAGGGGTGTAAATATTTTTTTAAACTTACTGTTGGGAGGACAGAGTGACTGCTGGGTAAGTAGTAAAGATTAAAATTGTTTGCGCAGGCCCATAACAACTGATTTCCGTTCTCGTGTGGTGCGCTGTGGTTGCTGGTTACGTGTTTTATTTTTACCTGTATTTAAGTTGGGCAGTTTCTAAACCCTAGACAGTACACTTGTAGTGTCCCCCACCCTTCCACCTCCTTTAACCTAAGGGGTAGAGTGAATAACAGGTAAGCTCTTTCTTTCTTTTTCTTTTTTTATCTAGAGGGGATGGCAGGGAAGGCAGTGCAATGTTCCTCCTGCAGAATGTTTGAGGTGAGGGACGTCGTCAGTGTCCCTGCTGATTTTACCTGTGGGAAGTGCACCCATCTCCAGCTCCTCAGAAACCACGTTAGGGAACTGGAGCTGGATGAACCCGGATCATTCGGGAGGCAGAGGTGGTCATAGATAGAAACTTCAGGGATGTAGTTACTCCGAAGTATCAAGATAGATGGGTGACGGTGAGAGGGGCTGGGAGGAAGCAGTCAGTGCAGGGATCCTCTGTGGTCGTTCCCCTCAGTAACAAGTATACCGTTTTGGATACTGTTGAGGGGGACGACCTACCAGGGGTAAGCCACGGTGAACAGATCTCCAGCACTGAGTCCGTCCCTGTGGCTCAGAAGGGAAGGAGGGAGAGCAGGAGAGCAATAGTTATTGGGGACTCGATAGTTAGAGGGACAGATAGACGGTTCTGTGCCAGCGAAAGAGACTCATGGATGGTATGTTTCCTCCTGGGTGCCAGGGTCCGTGATGTCTCGGACCATGTTTTCAGAATCCTTAAAGGGGAGGGGGAGCAGTCACAAGTCGTGGTACACATTGCGTTGTGCAGGTCAAGGAGACACAGACAGAGTGAGAGAGATACAGACCGAGTGAGAATTTGGTAATTTGGTGCAGTGAGGTAACCAGGAAAGGTAAGTGGTTAATCTAATTTTGCTGTTTTTCAGTTAAAAGTGCAGTGTAGATTAGTGTCTGATTGGCTGAAGCTGCCCCCACCCTAATTGCTGAGAGGCAGTTATCTGGCAGTCACCTGAGGCCTGTTAAGGGGCACAAAGGTACACTTTGTTTTCTTCTCTTTGAAGTTTTAGTGTGAGTCATCCTAAAGTCTGTATAAAAGACAGACAGAAAGCGCACATTAGTAAGCATTGCGCAGGTCAAGGAGACACGGACAGAGTGAGAGAGATACAGACCGAGTGGGAATTTGGTAATTTGATGCAGTGTTGTAATTCGGTGAAGAGTGGGAGAAGGTGCTTTTTCCCTACTGTTTTGTTCTCTCTCTTTCTTCGGGCCTAATTTCGGGAGCCGTTCGGAGGAGGAGGAGCAGTCTCTGTGAGTATAAAAACCTAACGGTAACTTCCTGTTTTCCAGTTGTTGTTTTTTTCCAAAAGTGACGTCAGAGGGAAGCTGTGATCTGAGTGGTTGATAGCAAATCTGCCCCAAATTTAAAAAAAAAACACAGCTAAACTCATAAACTTAAATTAAACTAATTAATTAATTAGTGATGGCTGGTCAGGTGATGTGCTTGAGCTGCTTGATGTGGGAGCTGGCAGATCCCATTGCGAGCTGCAGCGACCACATCTGCAGTAAGTGTTGGCTGCTCGAAGAGTTCCGGCTCAGAGTTGATGAGCTGGAGTCTGAGCTTCAAATACTGAGGCACATCCGGGAGGGGGAGACTTACCTGGACACTGTGTTTCAGGAGGCAGTCACACCTGTCAGAGTAAGTAGTTTAAATCCTGCCAGTGGCCAGGGACAACAGGATGTGACTGCAAGTCAGGCAGGTAATGGGAACCAGCAGTCAGGTACTCAGGAGCCTCAGCCCTTGACTCTGTCAAACAGGTATGAGGCACTTGCTCCCTGTGTGGATGGCGAACAGGGCTGCAGGAAGGATGAGTCAGCTGACCAAAGGCACCATGGTTCAGCAGGCCATTCAAGGGGAGGGAGTAAATAAGCAAGTTGTAGTTGTAGGGGATTCTATTATCAGGGGGATAGATAGTATCCTTTGTGAGCAGGATAAAGAGTCCCGCATGGTATGTTGCCTGCCCGGTGCTAGGGTGCGGGACATCTCTGACCGGGTTGAAAGGATACTGGAGAGGGAGGGGGAGGATCCAGTTGTTGTGGTCCATGTCGGTACCAACAACATAGGCAAGTCTAGGAAAGAGGACCTGTTTAGAGATTATAAATAGCTAGGATTCAAATTAAAAAACAGGTCCTCAAGGGTCATAATCTCCGGATTACTGCCCGAGCCACGTGCAAATTGGCATAGGGAGGCAAGAATCAGGGAAGTTAACACGTGGCTGAAAGAGTGGTGTGGGAAAGAGGGGTTCCTTTTCATGGGACACTGGCATCAGTTTTGGGACAGGGGGGACCTATACCGTTGGGATGGTCTCCACCTGAACCGAGCTGGGACCAGTGTTCTGGCGAAAAGAATAAATAGGGTGGTCAATAGGACTTTAAACTAAAGATTGGGGGGGAATGGAAAGTCAGGGAACCAAGAGGTGAAGTAATCAGTGGGAAGCGTAGCTGCTTAGGTATACAAAAAAGCACGAAAAGACAAAACTCAGGAGAGGTTACGATAGTCCCCATCCCACAAAATATGACACAGTGTATGGAAAGGCTCAGTAAACCAAGGTGCACCACACTAAGAAAACAAAAAGGGACGGTCAATAGAGAATTAAAGGTGCTATATTTAAATGCGCGCAGTGTACGGAACAAGGTAGATGAGCTTGTGGCCCAGATTGTAACTGACAGGTATGATGTGGTAGGCATCACAGAGACATGGTTGCAGGGGGGTCAGGACTGGCATTTAAACATTCAGGGATGCACTACCTATCGAAAAGACAGGGAGGTGGGCAGAGGGGGCGGGGTTGCCTTGTTAATTAGGAATGAAATTAAATCAATAGCACTAAATGACATAGGGTCAGATGATGTGGAGTCTGTGTGGGTAGAGTTGAGGAACCACAAAGGCAAAAAAACCATAATGGGAGTTATGTACAGGCCTCCTAGCAGTGGCCAGGACCGGGGGCACAAAATGCACCACGAAATAGAAAGTGCATGTCAGAAAGGCAAGGTCACAATGATCATGGGGGACTTCAATATGCAGGTGGACTGGGTAAATAATGCTGCAAGTGGACCCAAGGAAAGGGAATTCATTGAATGTTTACAGGAAGGCTTTTTGGAACAGCTTGTGATGGAGCCCACGAGGGAACAGGCCATTCTGGACTTAGTGTTATGTAATGAGCCAGACTTGATTAAAGATCTTAAAGTAAGGGAGCACTTAGGAGGCAGTGATCATAATATGGTAGAATTCAATCTCCAATTTGAAAGAAAGAAGGTAGAATCAGATGTAAAGGTGTTACAGTTAAATAAAGGTAACTACAGGGGCATGAGGGAGGAACTGACGAAAATAGACTGGGAGCAGAGCCTAGTGGGAAAGACAGTAGAACAGCAATGGCAGGAGTTTCTGGGAGTAATTGAGGACACAGTACAGAGGTTCATCCCAAAGAAAAGAAAGGTTATCAGAGAGGGGATTAGGCACCCATGGCTGACAAAGGAAGTTAGGGAATGCATCAAAGCAAAAGAGAAAGCCTATAATGTGGCAAAGAGTAGTGGGAAGTCAGAAGATTGGGAAGGCTACAAAAACAAACAGAGGATAACAAAGAGAGAAATAAGGAAAGAGAGGATCAAATATGAAGGTAGGCTAGCCAGTAACATTAGGAATGATAGTAAAAGTGTCTTTAAATACATTAAAAACAAACGGGAGGCAAAATTTGACATTGGGCCGCTCCAAAATGACACTGGTAATTTTGTGATGGGAGACAAGGAAATAGCTGAGGAACTAAATAAGTACTTTGCATCAGTCTTCACAGTAGAAGACATAAGTAATATCCCAACAATTCCGGAGAGTCAGGGGGCAGAGTTGAATATGGTAGCCATCACAAAGGAGAAAGTGCTAGAGAAACTAAGAGGTCTAAAAATTGATAAATCTCCGGGCCCAGATGGACTACATCCTAGAGTTCTAAAGGAGATAGCTGAAGAAATAGTGGAGGCGTTAGTTATGATCTTTCAAAAGTCACTGGAGTCAGAGAAAGTCCCAGAGGATTGGAAAATCGCTGTTGTAACCCCCCTGTTCAAGAAGGGAACAAGGAAAAAGATGGAAAATTATAGGCCAATTAGCCTAACCTCGGTTGTTGGCAAGATTCTAGAATCCATTGTTAAGGATGAGATTTCTAAATTCTTGGAAGTGCAGGGTCAGATTAGGACAAGTCAGCATGGATTTAGTAAGGGGAGGTCGTGCCTGACAAACCTGTTAGAGTTCTTTGAAGAGATAACAAATAGGTTAGACCAAGGAGAGCCAATGGATGTTATCTATCTTGACTTCCAAAAGGCCTTTGATAAGGTGCCTCACGGGAGACTGCTGAGTAAAATAAGGGCCCATGGTATTCGAGACAAGGTACTAACATGGATTGACGATTGGCTGTCAGGCAGAAGGCAGAGAGTTCGGATAAAAGGTTCTTTTTCGGAATGGCAACCGGTGACGAGTGGTGTCCCACAGGGTTCAGTGTTGGGGCCACAGCTGTTCTCTTTATATATTAACGATCTAGATGATGGGACTGGGGGCATTCTGGCTAAGTTTGCCGATGATACAAAGATAGGTGGAGGGGCAGGTAGTATGGAGGAGGTGGGGAGGCTGCAGAAAGATTTAGACAGTTTAGGAGAGTGGTCCAAGAAATGGCTGATGAAATTCAACGTGGGCAAGTGCGAGGTCTTGCACTTTGCAAAAAAGAATAGAGGCATGGACTATTTTCTAAACGGTGACAAAATTCATAACGCTGAAGTGCAAAGGGACTTGGGAGTCCTAGTCCAGGATTCTCTAAAGGTAAACTTGCAGGTTGAGTCCGTAATTAAGAAAGCAAATGCAATGTTGTCATTCATCTCAAGAGGCTTGGAATATAAAAGCAGGGATGTACTTCTGAAGCTTTATAAAGCATTAGTTAGGCCCCATTTAGAATACTGTGAGCAATTTTGGGCCCCACACCTCAGGAAGGACATACTGGCACTGGAGCGGGTCCAGCGGAGATTCACACGTATGATCCCAGGAATGGTAGGCCTAACATACGATGAACGTCTGAGGATCCTGGGATTATATTCATTGGAGTTTAGGAGGTTGAGGGGAGATCTAATAGAAACTTACAAGATAATGAATGGCTTAGATAGGGTGGATGTAGGGAAGTTGTTTCCATTAGCAGGGGAGACTAGGACCCGGGGGCACAGCCTTAGAATAAAAGGGAGTCACTTTAGAACAGAGATGAGGAGAAATTTCTTCAGCCAGAGAGTGGTGAGTCTGTGGAATTCATTGCCACAGAGGGTGGTGGAGGCCAGGACGTTGAGTGTCTTTAAGACAGAAGTTGATAAATTCTTGATTTCTCGAGGAATTAAAGGCTATGGAGAGAGAGCGGGTAAATGGAGTTGAAATCAGCCATGATTGAATGGTGGAGTGGACTCGATGGGCCGAATGGCCTTACTTCCGCTCCTATGTCTTATGGTCTTATGGACATACGTAAGAGAAGGACGGGGATTTAAAACAGGAATTTAGGGAGCTAGGGTGGAAGCTGAGAGCCAGGACAAACCATGTTGTCATCTCTGGTTTGTTGCCGGTGCCACGTGCTAGTGAGGTGAGGAACAGGGAGAGAGTGCAGATAAACACGTGGCTGCAGGGATGGTGTAGGAGGGAGGGTTTCAGGTACGTGGATAATTGGAGCACATTCTGGGGAAGGCGGGATCTGTACAGACAAGACGGTTTGCACCTGAACCAGAGGGGCACCAATATCCTGGGAGGGAAGTTTGCTACAGCTCTTCGGGGGGGGCTTAAACTAACTTGTCAGGGGGATGGGAAGACGAGCTGTAGTCCAGAAGCCAGCGTCGAGAGTAGTGAGGTACTGAGGAGGGTATCAAGGTCGCAGGAGTGTACCGGCAGACAGAAAGGTGGGTTGAAGTGTGTCTACTTCAATGCAAGGAGCATCTGAAATAAGGTAGGTGAATTTGGAGCGTGAATTGGTACTTGGGAGTACGATGTTGTGGCCATTACGGAGACATGGTTAGAACAGGGACAGGAATGGTTGTTGGAAGTTCCGGGGTATAGATGTTTCAGTAAGAGCAGGGAAGGTGGTAAAAGAGGTGGAGGAGTAGCATTGTTAATCAAGGATAATTTTACGGCTGCAGAAAGGCAGTTTGAAGGGGATCTGCCGCCTGAGGTAATATGGGCAGAAGTTAGAAATAGGAAAGGAGCGGTCACATTATTAGGAGTTTTCTATAGGCCCCCAAATAGTAATAGAGATGTGGAGGAAGAAATTGCAAAACAGATTATGGATAGGTGTGGAAGTCTCAGGGTAGTTGTCATGGGTGACTTTAACTTTCCAAATATTGATTGGAACCTCTATAGGTCGAACAGTTCGGATGGGGCAGTTTTTGTACAGTGTGTGCAGGAGGGTTTCCTGACACAATATGTGGATAGGCCGACAAGAGGGGGGGCCACATTGGATTTGGCACTGGGTAATGAACGGGGCCAAGTGTTAGATTTGTTTGTGGGAGAGCACTTTGGAGATAGTGCCCACAATTCGGTGTCTTTCACTATTGCAATGGAGAGGGATAGGGCCATACGGCAGGGCAAGGTTTATAATTGGGGGAGGGGTAATTACGATGCGATTAGGCAAGAATTAGGGAGCATAAGATGGCAACAGAAACTGTCAGGGAAAGGCACAAATGAAAAGTGGAGCTTGTTCAAGGAACAAATACTGCATGCCCTTGATAGGCATGTCCCTGTCAGGCAGGGAGGAAATGGCCGTGTGAGGGAACCATGCTTCACAAAAGAGGTCGAATGTCTTGTCAAGAGGAAAAAGGAAGAGTATGTAGGGATGAGAAAACAAGGTTCAGTAGGGTCGCTTGAGGGTTACAAGGTAGCAAGGAATGAGCTGAAAAAGGGCTTAGGGGAGCTAGGAGGGGGCATGAGAAGTCCTTGGTGGGTCGGATCAAGGAAAACCCCAAGGCTTTTTATTCTTATGTGAGAAATAAAAGAATGACCAGGGTGAGGGTAGGGCCGGTCAAGGACAGTAGTGGGAACTTGTGCATGGAATCAGAAGAAATAGGAGAGGTGCTGAATGAATACTTTTCTTCAGTGTTCACAAAGGAGAGGGGCCATGTTTTTGAGGATGAGCGTGTGATTCAGGCGGGTAGGCTGGAGGAAGTAGATGTTCTGAGGAAGGATGTATTAGCAATTTTGAAAAACCTGAGGGTCGACAGGTCCCCTGGGCCAGATGGGATATACCCAAGGATACTTTGGGAGGCAAGGGATGAGATTGCAGAGCCTTTGGCTTTGATCATTGGGTCCTCGCTGTCCACGGGGATAGTGCCAGGGGACTGGAGAGTGGTGAATGTTGTTCCTCTGTTCAAGAAAGGGAATAGAAATGTCCCTGGTAATTATAGGCCAGGTAGTCTTACTTCGGTGGTCGGGAAGATAATGGAAAAGGTCTGAAGGATAGGATTTATGACCATTTGGAAAGATGCAGCTTAATCCGGGATAGTCAACACGGATTCGTGAAGGGTAGGTCTTGCCTCACAAATTTGATTGAATTCTTGAGGAGGTAACTAAGTGTGTAGATGAAGGTAGAGCAGTTGATGTCATATACATGGATTTTAGTACGACGTTTGATAAGATTCCCCATGGTCGGCTCATGAAGAAAGTAAGGAGGTGTGGGATAGAGGGAAATTTGGCCAATTGGATAAGTAACTGGCTATCACATAGAAGACAGAGGGTGGTGGTGGATGGAAAATTTTCGGACTGGAGACCAGTTACCAGCGGTGTACCACAGGGATCAGTGCTGGGCCTCTGCTATTCGTGATTTTTATCAATGACTTGGAGGAGGGGGCTGAAGGGTGGGTCCGTAAATTTGCTGCTGACACCAAGGTTGGTGGAAGAGGTGGAGGGCTGTTGTAGGCTGCAAAGAGATATTGATAGGATGCAGAGCTGGGCCGAAAAATGGCAGATGGAGTTTAACCTTGATAAGTGTGAGGTGATTCATTTTGGTAGCAAAAATTTGAATGCGCATTACAGGGTCAACGGCAGAGTTCTGAGGAATGTGGAGGAACAGAGAGATGTTGGGATTCATGTCCACAGATCTCTGAAGGTTGCCACTCAAGTGGATAGAGCCGTCTTCCGGGTGCGGCTATGCAGAGCTAAGCCGCATGTTCGGCAGCTCCCGCTTGAAACGGACTTTTGGGCTCTTTACAGGGCCCCCAACGGAATTTTCTTGACATTTCCCGGTGCGGGAAGAAGACTGCAACATTCCCCCGACAGTGTCCCCCAGGAATGGTATGTCTCTTGATTACCAGACCCGGCAGAAACAGTAAAAGATTTGGCTGCAGCTGCAGGAATAGACAAAAGCCTCTTCCAGCATGCTGGCGGGGGAAGGGCAAACATAAAGGTTTCAAGCTGACTTGAGGGCCTTTATTAAAGGTGAATTCTAGCAGCAGAGGGAACAACTGTGAAAAGATCTCACCAAGACCATTGAAGAAGCGGGGACGAAGCTTCCGGTGGCGGCCATGGAGGAGTAGGTTGTGCATTCGGCAGCTCCCGTCTGGAACGGACTCTCAGACCTTTTTCAGGAGTTTCCACTGACTTTTTGGGGCAGATTGGTGAAGCAAACACAGCCAAAAGGATTCCCTCTCGAGACTTCCGGTTGCGGCTATGCGGAGCTAAGTCGCACATTCGGCGGCTCCCGCAAAAACAGACTTTTGGGCTCTTTTCAGGGTCCCCAAGGGCACTTTTTTGACGTTTCCCGGTGTGGGAAGGAGTTAATAACAGCTCGCCATCAGTATATGGCTTTAACTAGGAGCGGGGCGACAAAAAGGTGGTGGTGGACCCAAAGAATGGAGGGAAGAAGGACAAAATGGCGGCGGGCGGAGACCAGGCAACGTGGAGGCAGTGGGCGGAGGAGCAACAGGAGGGTATCAGAGAGATTAAAACAGACCTACTAGAGCCGATGAAGGCTTGTATTGATAAGCTTCTGGAGACACAGACGGCCCAGGGGATGGCGATCCGAGAGGAGCCCCTGGAGCTGGAAGGGGCCTGTAGAGTGTTGGCGAGGAGGCCCAAGGCTAACGAGCCTCCGCGGGCGGTGCTGGTGCAGTTCCATCGGTTCGTCGATCGGGAGTGTGTGCTCAGGTGGGCCAAGAAGGAGAGGAGCAGCAGGTGGGAGAACGCAGAGGTTCGAATATACCAGGACTGGAGTGCGGAGGTGGCGAAGAGGAGGGCCGGGTACAATTGAGTGAAGGCGGTGTTGCACAGGAAGGGGGTGAAGTTTGGCATGTTGTAGCCGGCGCGACTGTGGGTTACCTACAAGGACCGGCACCATTATTTTGAGTCTCCGGAGGAGGCATGGGCCTTTGTTCAGGCCGAGAAGCTGGACACAGACTGAGGGTCGGGATGGGCGATTGGTGACTGCGGTGGATATGTTATGCCTATTTGTTGTTCGGGAGGGGGGGCCTTTGCATTGTTTTGGGTTTCTTTTTCTCTGTGTTTTTCTCTTTCGGGTTGGAGAGGGTGGATGGGGCGGGTTGGGCACTGTTTTGGTTGGTGGCGGGACCTGGTAGGTGGAGAGCGCGGGCTTTTTTCCCGCGCTAAAGACTAGGGGGGGGCCGGGCCAGGGCGGGGAAGCGAGGATTGTTTCCCGCGCTTAGAATGGAGGGGGGAGGGGGAGAGCCTGTGGATGGGGAGAGGAGGGTGTGCCACACAATGGGAGGAGTCGAAGGGGAGGCGGGAGTGGCCGGGGTCAACAGGAGTCAGCTGACTTGCGGAAGTGTAATGGGGGGAGTAAACCAGCTAGGATGTGTCCTAGCCGGGGGGTGGGGGGGAATCGAGTTGCTGCTGCTAAGGTCAAGGAGGAGCTGGAGCGAGTGGGGAGGGGGGGGTCGAGATGGGGGTATGCCACTGTGGGGAATGGGCCGGGTGTGGGGTGCGGGCGCGTGGCTGGCCGAGGAGGGGTCATGGCTAGTCGGCGGGGGCGGGTAGCCCCCTTATCCGGCTGATAATCTGGAATGTAAGGGGATTGAATGGGCCGGTTAAGCGGGCTCGCGTGTTCGCGTACCTGAAGGGGCTCAAGGCGGATGTGGTTATGCTCCAGGAGACACACCTGAAGGTGGCAGACCAGGTCAGACTGAGGAAAGGGTGGGTAGGTCAGGTGTTTCACTCGGGGCTGGATGCCAAAAATCAAGGGGTGGCGATCCTGGTGGGAAAGAAGGTGTCATTCGAGGCGTCGAGCATTGTGGCAGATAATGGCGGTCGGTACATAATGGTAAGTGGTAAGTTGCAGGGAGAGAGGGTGGTACTGGTCAATGAGTATGCTCCGAACTGGGATAATGCGGGTTTTATGCGGCGTATGTTGGGTCGGATCCCAAACTTGGAAGGGTCCTGATAATGGGGGGAGACTTTAACACGATGTTGGATCGCTCCAGGGCTAGGACGGGTAGGAAGCCAGCGGCGGCTAGAGTGCTGAGGGGATTTATGGACCAAATGGGAGGGGTGGACCCTTGGAGATTTGCAAGGCCGGGGGCTAGGGAATTTTCATTCTTCTCACATGTCCATAAGGCTTATTCTCGAATCGACTTTTTCATTTCGAGTAGGGCGCTGATAGCGAGAGTAGAGGATACCGAGTATTCGGCAATAGCCATTTTGGACCACGCCCCGCATTGGGTGGACTTGGCGATGGGGGAGGAGAGGGACCAGCACCCGCTGTGGCGCTTGGAGGTGGGGCTGTTGGCGGACGAGGAGGTGAGCGAGCGGGTCCGAGGAAGTATAGAGAGGTAATTGGAGACCAACGACAATGGGTAGGTCTGAGTGGGGATGGTATGGGAGGCACTGAAGGCGGTGGTGAGGGGAGAGCTGATCTCCATTAGGGCCCACAAGGAGCGGAGGGAGCGGGAGAGGCTGGTGGGGGAGATGGTGAGAGTAGACAGGAATGCTGAGCCCCAGGCTAATAGAATAGATGGCATTGAGGTACGTAGGGAAGAGGTGTTGGCAATTCTGGACAGGCTGAAAATAGATAAGTCCCCGGGACCTGATGGGATTTATCCTAGGATTCTATGGGAGGCCAGGGAAGAGATTGCTGGACCTTTGGCTTTGATTTTTATGTCATCATTGGCTACAGGAATAGTGCCAGAGGACTGGAGGACAGCAAATGTGGTCCCTTTGTTCAAAAAGGGGAGCAGACAACCCCGGCAACTATAGACCGGTGAGCCTCACGTCTGTAGTGGGTAAAGTCTTGGAGGGGATTATAAGGGACAAGATTTATAATCATCTAGATAGGAATAATATGATCAGGGATAGTCAGCATGGCTTTGTGAAGGGTAGGTCATGCCTCACAAACCTTATTGAGTTCTTTGAGAAGGTGACTGAACAGGTAGACGAGGGTAGAGCAGTTGATGTGGTGTATATGGATTTCAGCAAAGCGTTTGATAAGGTTCCCCACGGTAGGCTATTGCGAAAAATACGGAGGCTGGGGATTGAGGGTGATTTAGAGATGTGGATCAGAAATTGGCTAGCTGAAAGAAGACAGAGGGTGGTGGTTGATGGGAAATGTTCAGAATGGAGTACAGTCACAAGTGGAGTACCACAAGGATCTGTTCTGGGGCCGTTGCTGTTTGTCATTTTTATCAATGACCTAGAGGAAGGCGCAGAAGGGTGGGTGAGTAAATTTGCAGACGATACTAAAGTCGGTGGTGTTGTCGATAGTGTGGAAGGATGTAGCAGGTTACAGAGGGATATAGATAAGCTGCAGAGCTGGGCTGAGAGGTGGCAAATGGAGTTTAATGTAGAGAAGTGTGAGGTGATTCACTTTGGAAGGAATAACAGGAATGCGGAATATTTGGCTAATGGTAAAGTTCTTGAAAGTGTGGATGAGCAGAGGGATCTAGGTGTCCATGTACATAGATCCCTGAAAGTTGCCACCCAGGTTGATAGGGTTGTGAAGAAGGCCTATGGAGTGTTGGCCTTTATTGGTAGAGGGATTGAGTTCCGGAGTCGGGAGGTCATGTTGCAGCTGTACAGAACTCTGGTCCGGCCGCATTTGGAGTATTGCGTACAGTTCTGGTCACCGCATTATAGGAAGGACGTGGAGGCTTTGGAGCAGGTGCAGAGGAGATTTACCAGGATGTTGCCTGGTATGGAGGGAAAATCTTATGAGGAAAGGCTGACGGACTTGAGGTTGTTTTCGTTGGAGAGAAGAAGGTTAAGAGGAGACTTAATAGAGGCATACAAAATGATCAGGGGGTTGGATAGGGTGGACAGTGAGAGCCTTCTCCCGCGGATGGATATGGCTGGCACGAGGGGACATAACTTTAAACTGAGGGGTAATAGATATAGGACAGAGGTCAGAGGTAGGTTCTTTACGCAAAGAGTAGTGAGGCCGTGGAATGCCCTACCTGCTACAGTAGTGAACTCGCCAACATTGAGGGCATTTAAAAGTTTATTGGATAAACATATGGATGATAATGGCATAGTGTAGGTTAGATGGCTTTTGTTTCGGTGCAACATCGTGGGCCGAAGGGCCTGTACTGCGCTGTATTGTTCTATGTTCTATGTTCTATGTTCTATGTTCTATGTATGCGGAAGAGCCTGAGGAAGGATTGTTGAGGAAGAGGCGCAGCCTCCAGGCCGAATTCGACTTGGTTACCTCCAGGAAGGCGGAGGTGCAGTGGAGGAAGGCCCAGGGGGCGGTCTACGAGTATGGGGAAAAGGCAAGCCGGATGCTGGCGCATCAGCTTCGGAAGCGGGACGCAGCTAGGGAGATCGGGGGAGTTAAGGACAGGGGAGGGAGCGTGGTGCGGAGTGGGGTTGGCATCAATGGGGTCTTCAGGGACTTCTACGAGGAATTGTACCGATCCGAGCCCCCACGGGAGGAGGGAGGGATGGGCCGTTTCCTGGACCAATTGAGGTTTCCAAAGGTGGAAGAGGGACTGGTGGCAGGACTGGGGGCCCCGATTGGGCTGGAGGAGCTGATCAAAGGGATAGGAAGCATGCAGGCGGGGAAGGCACCGGGGCCGGATGGTTTCCCGGTCGAGTTCTATAAAAAATATATGGACCTGTTGGGCCCGCTGTTAAGTTAGGACCTTTAACGAGGCAAGGGAGGGGGGTGCTTTACCCCCGACGATGTCCCGGGCACTGATCTCCTTGATCCTGAAGCGGGACAAGGATCCCCTGCAATGTGGGTCTTACAGACCGATTTCCTTGCTAAATGTAGATGCCAAGGTGCTGGCGAAGGTCTTAGCCACGAGGATTGAAGATTGTGTGCCGCAGATCATCCATGAAGACCAGACGGGGTTTGTGAAAGGAGGGAGGGGGAGGCAGAGATAGTGGTGGCGATGGACGCTGAGAAAGCCTTTGATAGGGTAGAGTGGGGGTACCTGTGGGAGGTGCTGAAGAGGTTCGGGTTTGGGGAGGGGTTTGTCAGGTGTGTTAGGCTGTTGTATGAGGTCCCGATGGCGAGTGTGGCGACAAATAGGAGGAGGTCCGAGTACTTTCGGTTGCACCGAGTGACGAGAAAGGGGTGTCCCCTGCTCTTCGCACTGGCGATTGAACCCCTGGCTATGGCACTGAGAGAGTCGAGGAACTGGAGGGGGTTGGTGCGGGGTGGGGAGGAGCATAGGGTGTCGCTTTATGCGGACGACCTGCTGCTGTATGTGGCGGACACGGTGGGAGGAATGCCAGAGGTAATGAGGATCCTTAGGGAATTCGGGGACTTTTCGGGGTACAGGCTCAATATGGGGAAGAGCGAGCTGTTCATAGTTCAGCTAGGGGGGGGGATTGGCGAGCTCCCACTAAAAAGGGCGGAGAGGAGCTTCAGATATTTGGGGGTCCAGGTGGCCAGGAGCTGGGGGGGCCCTGCATAGGCTTAACTTTACAAGGCTGGTGGAGCAAATGGAGGAGGAGTTCAAGAGGTGGGACGCGTTGCCGCTGTCCTTGGCGGGTAGGGTGCAGTCAATCAAAATGACGGTGCTCCCAAGGTTTTTGTTCCTGTTCCAGTGCCTCCCCGTGTTTATCCCGAAGGCTTTTTTCAGGGCGCGAGGGACTCCGAGGGTGAGAAGGGTGTTCCTGGAGTGGAGTACAGATAGGGGGGGCTGGTGCTGCCCAACCTCTGTGGGTACTACTGGGCCGCCAATGCGACGATGGTGCGCAAGTGGGTGATGGAGGGGGAGGGGGCTGCATGGAAGAGGCTGGAGACGGCGTCCTGTGTGAGTACGAGTCTGGGGGCGCTGGCAATGGCGCCGCTGCCGCTCCCTCCAAGGAGGTATACCACGAGCCCGGTGGTGGTGGCGGCCCTCAAAATTTGGGGGCAGTGGAGGCGCCATAGGGGGGAAGTTGGGGCCTCGGTGTGGACCCCATTACGGGGGAACCACCGGTTCGCCCCAGGAAGAACAGGTGGAGGGTTTTCGGGGTGGCACAAGGCAGGGATACGAAAGTTGGGGGACCTGTTTGTGGACGGGAAGTTCGCGAGCTTGGGTGAGCTGGAGAAGTACGGGCTCCCCCCCGGGGAACACCTTCAGGTACTTACAGGTAAGGGCGTTTGCCAGACGGCAGGTGGTGGAATTCCTGCGGCTACTGCCACACACAGTACAGGACAGGGTGCTCTCTGGGGGGTGGGTGGGAGTGGGGAGGATCTCGGAAACTTACTAGTTGATGCAGGAGGAGGAGGAGGCCTCGGTGGTGGAGTTGAAAGGTAAGTGGGAGGAGGAGCTGGGAGAGGAGATCGAGGAGGGGACGTGGGCAGATGCCCTAGGGAGGGTGAACTCTTCCTCTTCGTGCACAAGGCTCAGCCTCATACAGTTTAAGGTGCTGCACAGGGCACACATGACCGGGACAAGGATGAGCCGGTTCTTTGGGGGTGAGGACAGGTGTGTTAGGTGCTCAGGGAGCCCAGCAAATCACACCCATATGTTCTGGGCATGCCCAGCGCTGGAGGAATTTTGGAAGGGCGTAGCGAGGACGATGTCGAGGGTGGTAGGATCCAGGGTAAAACCGGGCTGGGGGCTCGCAATATTTGGGGTGGCAGAGGAGCCGGGAGTGCAGGAGGCGAAAGAGTCCGGAATTCTGGCCTTTGCGTCCCTGGTAGTCCGGCGAAGGATTCTCCTTCAGTGGAAAGATGCGAGGCCCCCAAGCGTGGAATCCTGGATCAGCGATATGGCAAGGTTCATTAAATTGGAGAGGGTGAAATTTGCCTAGATATTGGTCAATGGCAGCAGCAGCTCGGGGGGGGGGGTTACTTTATTTTTGTTTATGTTATTTACACTGGAGGGTCTGAGGGGGTGTATACACCTGTTGTGTTAAGTCGGGGTGTTAATGTTAATTTATTATTTATGTACAGGGGGAGGGGTTTGGGGGGTTGGTTTTTTTTAAGATTGTGTTTTATACTTAACCCTGTTGGGTTCTTTTTTCTTTCTCATTTTGTTATTGATATTTTATGAAAACCTTTAATAAAATTTAAAAAAAAAGTGGATAGAGCCGTGAAGAAGGCTTATAGTGTGTTAGCGTTTATTAACAGGGGGCTTGAGTTTAAGAGCCGCGGGGTTATGCTGCAACTATACATGATCCTGGTGAGGCCACATTTGGAGTATTGTGCAGTTCTGGTCACCTCATTATAGGAAGGATGTGGAAGCATTGGAAACGGTGCGAAGGAGATTTACCAGGATGCTGCCTGGTTTGCAGGATAGGTCTTGTGAGGAAAGGTTGAGGGAGCTAGGGCTTTTCTCTTTGAAGCGGAGGAGGATGAGAGGCGACTTAATAGAGGTTTATAAGATAATGAGGGGGATAGATACAGTGGACGTTCAGAGACTATTTCCTCGGTGGATGTAGCTGTTACAAGGGGGCATAACTGTAAGATTCAGGGTGGGAGATATAGGAGGGATGTCCGAGGTAGGTTCTTTACTCAGAGAGTGGTTAGGGTGTGGAATGGACTGCCTGCTGTGATAGTGGAGTCGGACACTTTAGGAACTTTCAAGCGGTTATTGGATAGGCACATGGAGCACACCAGAATGACAGGGAGTGGGATAGCTTGATCTTGGTTTTGGACAATGCTCGGCACAACATCGAGGGCCAAAGGGACTGTTCTGTGCTGTACTGTCTATGTTCTATTAGCATACATTGTGATATCATTGTAGGGCTTGATGCCGCAACGTTGTCCTTCTCTGTATCCTCCCACCCGAGAACGAATACAGTCGTGATGACCATGGCAGGGTGGAACCGGTTAAAAGCTGATTCCATTTCCAGTGAGTGTAAATTGGCACGTAAGAAATTATGGGAGTTTTATATTTGAGGGTGAAGTAACTCCAGTTTTGTCTGCTACAAGACTCAAAAATAGATACAAGTTTGGCTCAAAGCTTGATGTGAGCAAAAGATATACTGAACTTTTTCTCAGAATTCCTAAAATAGACATGTATTGATTAGGATATTGATGGAACTTTGCCTATTCCATGTGTAGAGTGAATATAAACTGTGACTTTGTCAATGGGTCTGTTATTGTAGGTGTGATGTCAAAATTGCCTATTAATTATGTTGATTTCATATTAGGGAATTACCTCTAGGGGATAAGGTGTTACCATCTCCTGGGATGGGAGGCAAGTCTACTGAAATTGACCATGTCATCAAAGAATCAGGGACCATTTGTAATCCTGCTGTAAAAACTACTGTTTTAACTAAAAATCTGCCCAGAAAATCAAAAGCTTGGACTTTTGAGAGTAAAGAACCGTTGAAACCTCTGACTGGCAGCAAAGAGCTAAAGTAAAATGCAAACCAACTGACTCTGTCTGCTTTGAACTTGTTTGCAGGTCATCAGCCACAGCTGTCCAAACTGAATACAGCAGCAGTGCTCCTGACTGATAGAAACCAGAGAAAGACAGCTCTGTGAAACAAAAGGTCTTGTTTGTAGTTGCAGCTGATGCAGTGGAATTACGGGAACACATTAAAGTTTTGGAGCAGAAAGTGAAACTCCACAATGAAAAAGCTCAAACTTATTCAGAATTAGACAAAACCCGAACTGAATGAGAAAATGCAAAACAGAAAGGATGCAGAGAACTGTGCGAGATAATTAAAAAGAATATCAAGAATTCTTATCAGAACATAAAACAGAATTTTAACAAAATTCTGAAAGCAGCTAAGGTGAACCATAATCCAATGTTTCAACAGGAGAAAGGTGACTTTGATGGTTGCCTCGCTGAAATAGTATTTTGTGGGCACTTAAACATTTTTAAAACCTGCAGCCATAGAAGAAAATGCAGAAATATTAAAACATCAGCCAAGTAGTTCACAATTGATTTGAAAGGAAAATAAATGAAATGTGAAAAAGCATTATGACAGAAATGTTCTTCTGAGTGTACAGAAGTTAGTAGCATTGTTCTTAACAATTTCCCAGATTGAATCATTTGTGCCATCTTTTAACGAGGACATGGAAACAATATGAACTTTAATTGTCATGAGAAAGCGGCTACGAGCAATAAAATCATATCTCAGACATACGAGAGGAAATACTTTTAAGATTCAGTATAAAAATGGCTTTCCATCGTAAGTGTGACATGTATTTAAAAAATATATATTTTTATTGCAAATTTTTTAAAACTACAAAATAAATCCACACTAACCAACAAATACATACAGGTACACCGATAACCACAAAAAAAATTAACAACCCCACTAACCCTATCCCACCCCCCCTATAACTAACCACAGATTAATAACCCCCCAACAGCTGACGGCGATTTGCTCTCTGAAAAAGGAAATGAATTTCGAGCAGAAACCTTTTTACCAAGCCTCTAATGGTGTACTTGACCTTCTGTAGGTATAGGAATTCCATTACCCAACTTTTTTTTTAGAAAATATTTTATTGAGGCATTATAGTTTTAACATTTTAAACAACAACGAAATCCAACACACACAAAAACCCCACAATAACATACCCACCGCCCTCCAGCCCTAAACCCCAACTACCCATACATTAAATTCCCTGCCCCTATTCATCACTTCTATGCCTCCCCTTCCCCACCCACCCCTCCTGCTGATGGTTAATTTTCCTTGAAGAAGTCGATGAACGGCTGCCACCTCCGAGCGAACCCCTGTAATGAACCCCTTAAGGGGAACTTAATTTTCTCTAGCCTAAGAAACCCTGCCATGTCACTAACCCAAACCCCCAACTTTGGAGGCTCAGAGTCCCTCCAACCCAGCAGAATCCGTCTCCAGGCCACCAGGGGGGCAAAGGCCAAAACGTCGTCCTCTCTTCCTCCCTGGGCTCCCGGTTCTTCCGACACTCCGAATATCGGCACCTCTGGACTCCGAGTCACCCTCCCTTCCAGGACCTCTGCCATGACATCCGAAAATCCCTGTCAGAATCCCCTCAGCCTCGATCACGCACAGAACATGTGCACATGATTTGCAAGACTACCCCCACACCGTCCACACCTGTCCTCCACCTCCTCAAAAAACCTGCTCATACAGGCCACAGTCATACGAGCCTGTGGACCACCTTAAATTGGACCAGGCTAAGCCTGGCACATGATGAGGATGCATTGACTCTCCTCAGGGCCTTCTCCCATACCCGGACTTCCAACTCCCCACCCAGCACTTCCTCCCACTTCCTCTTCACCTCCCCAATTGGGACCCCTTCCCACTCCATCAGTTCCTTATATATTTCCGAGACCATCCCCTACCCAACCTTTGTTTTTGACACCACCTTATCCTGTAGCCCCCTTGGGAGGATAGGGAAGCCTGGAACCTGCCTCCGGACAAAATCCCGCACTTAGTACCGGAACCTGTTCCCACCCGGCAACTCAGACTCCTCCTCTAGCTCCTCCAAGCTTGGGAAACTCCTCAATGAAGAGATCTCCAAAGCTCTCAATCCCTACCCCCTGCTACCTCCTGAAGCGCCCATCCAGCCCCCCCCCCCCACCCTGGAGCGAACCAGTGATTGTCACAGATTGGAGACCACACCGACGCCCCCTCCAGCCTCATGTACTGCCTCCATTGCCCCACACAATCAGGGTTGCCACTACCACTGGGCTTGTGAAGTACTGAGGTGGCGAGCACGGCAGAGGTACCATTAAGAAAGCCTTCAGACTCGTGCCCTTGCAAGATGCCGCCTCCACCTGCTCGCACACCGACGCCTCCCCCACTACCCATTTCCTAATCATCGCTATATTAGCCGCCCAGCAATAATTAATAAAGTTTGGAAGGGCCAACCCCCCTGCCTGCGCCCCTGCTGAAGAAGGACTTTCTTCACCCTCGGGGCTTTCCCAGCCCAAACAAAACCCGAGATCACCATGTTCATATTCCTAAAAAATGCCTTAGGGATGAAGATTGGAAGACACGGAAACATGAACAGCAATCTCGGGAGGACTGTCATTTTCACAGTCTGAACCCTCCCCGTCAATGACAGCGGGAGCACATCCCATCGACGTAAGTCCCCTTTCATTTGCTCAATCACCCTGCCCAAATTTAATTTATGAAGTTGACCCCTTTCCCTTGCCACTTGAATCCCCAGGTACCTAAAACTCCCTCCCACCACTTTGAACGGCATCTTCCTCAGTCTCTTCTCCTGCCCCCCGAGCCTGGATCGCAAAAACCTCACTTTTACTCATATTCAGCTTGTAACCTGAGAACTGGCCAAATTCCTCCAGTATCCCCATAATTCCTGCAATTTCCCCCAGTGGGTCCTTTATATACAGAAGCTGGTCATCTGCATAGAGCGAGACCCTATGCTCCACCCCCCCCCCCCCCCCCACAATCCCCCGCCAAATGTTCGATGCCCAGCGCCAATGCCAGAGGCTCTATGGCCTGGGCAAACAGTAGTGGGGAGAGTGGACACCCGTGTTTCGTCCCCCGACACAGACTAAAATATTCTGATCGAACCTGGTTTGTCCTTACATTCGCCACCGGTGCCTGATAAAACAACCGTACACAATCTACAAATCCCTGCCCAAACCCAAATCTTCCCAGGACATCCCACAGATACTTCACTCCACCCGATCAAAGGCCTTTTCTGAATCCATGGCCACCCACCACCTCGACCTCACGCCCTTCCGACATCATTATTCATTCAGGAGCCGCCTTATATTGGACGTCAGGTGTCGGCCCTTAACAAATCCTCTGGTCCTCCCCTATTACCCCCAGAACACACTCCTTTACACGTGTGGCCAAGATCTTTGCCAGCAATTTTGGCCTATACGACCCACAGCTCTCCGGATCTTTGTCCTGCTTTAAATTAAGAGAAATCGATGCCTGCGACAACATTGGGGAGAGCACTCCCCGCTCCTTTGACTCATTAAAAGCTCTTACCACCAGCGGCACGAACAGCCCGGAAATCTTTTTGTAGAACTCAATCGGGTGTCCGTCTGGTCCCAGGGCTTTGCCTGATTGCATCGCCCCCAACCCATCTATGACCTCCCCAGCTCGATTGGGGCTCCCAAACCCTCCACCAACTCCTCACCTATCCTCGGGAACTCCAGCCTCCCCAGAAATCGCTTAATCCCCTCCTCCCCGGCTGGGGGGTTCCGATTTATACAATTTACTGTAGAACGCCCGAAACACATCATTCACCCCGGATCCAGAAGGATCCAGAACCACCTTACCCCCGGTATCCCTCACTTTCCCTATCTCTCTCGCCGCTTCCTGGTTCCTCAGCTGGTGCTCCAGCATCCTGCTGGCTTATTCCCCATATTCATACACCGCCCCTTTTACCCTCTTCAGCTGTCCCACCACCTTACATGTGGACAGGAGCCCAAATTCCAGCTGCAGCCTCTGATGCTCCTTCAAAAGCCGGTCATCTGGAGACTCCGCATACCTCCTGTCCAACTGTAGAATTTCGCCCACCAATCTATCCAACTCTGCCCACTCAGCCTTCTCCTTATGGGCCCAAATTGAGATGAATTCCCCCATAATAACCACCTTCAATGCCTCCCAAACCACCCCCGCCGAAACCTCCCCCATGTCATTAATCCTAATATATCCCCTAGTGGCCTCCCTCACCCGCTCACACGCCTCCTCCTCCGCTAGCAGCCCCACATCTAGCCTCCACTTTGGGCGCTGGGACTTTCCTTTGCTAACTTGAAAGTCCACCCAGTGCGGGGCGTGGTCTAACACAACTATTGCTGAATATTCAGCATCTACCATCTCAGCCAGCAGAGTTTTATCCATAACAAAAAAGTCTATCCGGGAATACACCTTATGCACATGGGAGTAGAACGAAAACTCCTTACTCCTCGGCCTCCCAAATCTCCACATATCGACCTCCCCATGCGCTCCATGAACCCCTGGAGCTCCTTTGCCATAGCTGATACCTTCCCAGACCTAGAACTCGACCAATCCAACCTTGGATCTAGGACCGTATTAAAATCTCCCCCCCTAATCAGTCAATGTGAATCTAGGTCCGGGATCTGCCCCAGTACCATCTAACAAACTCAATGTCATCCCAGTTCGGGGCATATATATTTACCAATAGAGGGGGATGTAAAAGGGGAGGCGGAGTTGCGCTACTGGTTCGCGAGAATATCACAGCTGTACTGCGGGAGGACACCGCAGAGGGCAGTGAGGCTATATGGGTAGAGATCAGGAATAAGAAGGGTGCAGTCACAATGTTGGGGATTTACTACAGGCCTCCCAACAGCCAGCGGGAGATAGAGGAGCAGATAGGTAGACATTTTGGAAAAGAGTAAAAACAACAGGGTTGTGGTGATGGGAGACTTCAACTTCCCCAATATTGACTGGGACTCACTTAGTGCCAGGGGCTTAGATGGGACGGAGTTTGTAAGGAGCATCCAGGGGGGCTTCTTAAAACAATATGTAGACAGTCCAACTAAGGAAGGGGCGGTACTGGACCTGGTATTGGGGAATGAGCCCGGCCAGCTGGTAGATGTTTCAGTAGGGGAGCATTTCGGTAACAGTGACCACAATTCAGTAAGTTTTAAAGTACTGGTGGACAAGGATAAGAGTGGTCCTAGGATGAATGTGCTAAATTGGGGGAAGGCTAATTATAACAATATTAGGCGGGAACTGAAGAACATAGATTGGGGGTCGGATGTTTGAGGGCAAATCAACATCTGACATGTGGGAGGCTTTCAAGTGTCAGTTGAAAGGAATTCAGGACCGGTATGTTCCTGTGAGGAAGAAGGATAAATACGGCAATTTTCGGGAACCTTGGATAACGAGAGATATTGTAGGCCTCGTCAAAAAGAAAAAGGAGGCATTTGTCAGGGCTAAAAGGCTGGGAACAGACAAAGCCTGCGTGGAATATAAGTAAAGTAGGAAGGAACTTAAGCAAGGAGTCAGGAGGGCTAGAAGGGGTCACGAAAAGTCATTGGCAAATAGGGTTAAGGAAAATCCCAAGGCTTTTTACACGTACATAAAAAGCAAGAGGGTAGCCAGGGAAAGGGTTGGCCCACTGAAGGATAGGCAAGGGAATCTATGTGTGGAGCCAGAGGAAATGGGCGAGGTACTAAATGAATACTTTGCATCAGTATTCACCAAAGAGAAGAAATTGGTAGATGTTGAGTCTGGAGAAGGGTGTGTAGATAGCCTGGGTCACATTGAGATCCAAAAAGACGAGGTGTTGGGTGTCTTAAAAAATATTACGGTAGATAAGTCCCCAGGGCCTGATGGGATCTACCCCAGAATACTGAAGGAGGCTGGAGAGGAAATTGCTGAGGCCTTGACGGAAATCTTTGGATCCTCACTGTCTTCAGGGGATGTCCCGGAGGACTGGAGAATAGCCAATGTTGTTCCTCTGTTTAAGAAGGGTAGCAAGGATAATCCAGGGAACTACAGGCCGGTGAGCCTTACTTCAGTGGTAGGGAAATTGCTGGAGAGAATTCTTCGAGACAGGGTCTACTCCCATTTGGAAGCAAATGGACGTATTAGTGAGAGGCAGCACGGTTTTGTGAAGGGGAGGTCGTGTCTCACTAACTTGATAGAGTTTTTCGAGGAGGTCACTAAGATGATTGATGCAGGTAGGGCAGTGGATGTTGTCTATATGGACTTCAGTAAGGCCTTTGACAAGGTCCCTCATGGTAGACGAGTACAAAAGGTGAAGTCACACGGGATCAGGGGTGAGCTGGCAAGGTGGATACAGAACTGGCTAGGTCATAGAAGGCAGAGAGTAGCAATGGAAGGATGCTTTTCTAATTGGAGGGCTGTGACCAGTGGTGTTCCACAGGGATCAGTGCTGGGACCTTTGCTCTTTGTAGTATATATAAATGATTTGGAGGAAAATGTAACTGGTCTGATTAGTAAGTTTGCAGACAACACAAAGGTTGGTGGAATTGCGGATAGCGATGAGGACTGTCAGAGGATACAGCAGGATTTAGATTGTTTAGAGACTTAGGCGGAGAGATGGCAGATGGAGTTTAATCCGGACAAATGTGAGGTAATGCATTTTGGAAGGTCTACTGCAGGTAGGTAATATACAGTGAATGGTAGAACCCTCAAGAGTATTGAAAGTCAAAGAGATCTAGGAGTACAGGTCCACAGGTCATTGAAAGGGGCAACACAGGTGGAGAAGGTAGTCAAGAAGGCATACGGCATGCTTGCCTTCATTGGCCGGGGCATTGAGTATAAGAATTGGCAAGTCATGTTGCAGCTGTATAGAACCTTAGTTAGGCCACACTTGGAGTATAGTTTTCAATTCTGGTCGCCACACTACCAGAAGGATGTGGAGGCTTTAGAGAGGGTGCAGAAGAGATTTACCAGAATGTTGCCTGGTATGGAGGGCATTAGCTATGAGGAGCGGTTGAATAAACTCGGTTTGTTCTCACTGGAACGAAGGAGGTTGAGGGGAGACCTGATAGAGGTCTACAAAATTATGAGGGGCATAGACAGAGTGGATAGTCAGAGGCTTTTCCCCAGGGTAGAGGGGTCAATTACTAGGGGGCATAGGTTTAAGGTAAGAGGGGCAAGGTTTAGAGTAGATGTACGAGGCAAGTTTTTTACGCAGAGGGTAGTGGGTGCCTGGAACTCGCTACCGGAGGAGGTGGTGGAAACAGGGACGATAGTGACATTTAAGGGGCATCTTGACAAATACATGAATAGGATGGGAATAGAGGGATACGGACCCAGGAAGTGTAGGAGATTGTAGTTTAGTCGGGCAGCATGGTCGGCACGGGCTTGGAGGGCCGAAGGGCCTGTTCCTGTGCTGTACATTTCTTTGTTCTTTGTAACTCAAATGCTACCCCACTTATTAACCAAAATTGCCACCGCTCTCGTTTTAAAGTCTAGCCCCGAATGGAACACCTGTGCAATCCATCCCTTCCTTAACCTAATCTGATCTCCCACCTTCAAAAGGGATTGAGGGTTATGGTGTTCGGGCCGGAAAGTGGAGCTGAGTCCACAAAAGATCAGCCATGATCTCATTGAATGGCAGAGCAGGCTCGAGCGGCTAGATGGCCTACTCCTGCCCCTAGTTCTTATGTTCTTATGTCTCCTGCAACATGGTCACGTCCACCTTCAGTTGCCTCAAGTGCACAAACACACAGGCCCTTTTGACTGGCCCATTCAGCCCCTGAATGTACCACATGACCAGCCTGGTTGGGGGGGGCAGCCCGCCCCCCTCCCCTGCCGATCAACCATATCCTCTCCTAGGCCAGTCTGCGGCCCATGCCCTACATCTCCCCCGGCCCGCCCTCGGGCAGTCACTGTCATCGACCCTCCTTCTCTTCCATTTTAAAAGTCCCCACCCCGTCAGCAATGAAATCCCCCCCCAACAACCCCACTCCGCCTCTCATCCCCCCCACATCGATCTCCAGCTCACCCCCCACTTTGCTTCCATGAACTAGCCCGCCCAGCTAGCCTGACAGCCCCCGGCCATGGCGCCTAGCATTCTACCCCCCACTGATTCCCCTCCACCCAATCCTTGTGTAAACAGTCAAAACAAAGGCAAAAAGTAAAAACAAACAAACAATCCTTCCCAAGGTCTGAACAGAGACCCACCCCTCATCCCTTAACAAAGAACTGTAACCCAGCCTAACCCCAAACAGAACTGAAAAAAGGACAAAGAAACAAACGAAACCCAAACAACAAAAGCCCAAAGTTTCTCACGAAAAAATACATGCACTTCAGTTCTCCTCAATTAGAGTTTAAGGGCCTCCTTCTCCTGCTAGTCCATTCTCCTTCATGAAGTCCGCTGCCTTCTCTGCTGAGCCAAAGTACAGCTCCCGGCCCCCATAGGTCACCCATAGGCGAACTGGGTACAGTAGACCAAACTTAATGCCCTTTTTGTACGGGGCCAGTTTTTCTTTTAAAATAAATTTTGAGTACCCAATTTATTTTTTCCAATTAAGGGGCAATTTAGTGTGGCCAATCCACCTAGCCTGCACATTTTTGGGTTGTGGGGGCGAAACCCACGCAAACACGGGGAGAATGTGCAAACTCCACACGGACAGTGACCCAGAGCCGGGATCGAACCTGGGACCTCGGCGCCGCGAGGCAGCAGGGCTAACCCACTGCGCCACCATGCTGCCCCTGTACAGGGCCAACATGACCTTATTAAAGCTCAGCCTCCACTTCACGAGCACTGCCCCCAGGTCCTGGCACATCCGAACTTCTATGCCTTTCCAGGTACATCGCCTTGTCTGCCTGGCCCACCTCATGATATGTTCCTTATTCAGGAACTGGTGCAATCGTACCACCATCGCCCTCGGCACCTCCAGGGGCCTGCGCATCAGTGCCCTGTGGGCCCGATCCACCTCCAAACGCTCCTTCCTCAAGCAGCTTCTCCAGCATCTTTCCAACATACGCTCCTGCATCTGTTCCTTCGACTCCCTCCGGCAAACCCACAATCCGAATGTTCTGCCAACGAGAACAGTTCTCCAGGTCCTCCACTTTCTCCAGCAGTCGCTTCTGCTGGTCCCATATTAGTCCCAACTCTGCTGCCAACGAGGTAGACTGTTCCTCGTGCTCCCCCTCCAGCTGCTCCAACCTCTGGATCGCCTGACCCTGGGCTGCCAGTCTCGTCTCCACGCGGTCCACAATCGTCTTGATCGAGTCGACCGCCCGGGCCAGGTCCTCCAAACTTTCCTTCCACTGTTCTGTGAACTTCTTGTTTAGGAAGCTCATCAACTGGTCCATTGACCACTGAGCAGGCAAGGCTGAACCCTGCCCGCCTGCCATCTCCGCGTGTGTTGACCGCTCCTCACTCTCCACCACCACCTGGTTTGTTCTTTTCTGAGTACGTCTGGACCGCAGCTCCATAAACTAGGGTCACTCTCTTCTGCTCTCACTTCTGCACCTTTTTCCTTTGAATTTCCTGCTCCAAACCGGCATAAAGGCCACAAAAAGACCACCATGAGGGGGGAGCTGCCAAATTTGCAACCACTCACTCCATGGCCGCCACCGAAAGTCTACATCTCCCAACCTAAACAAGTATGCCACCACTATCACAGACTTCATCAGCAAATGTGTAGAAGATTGCGTGCCAAAGTACGTGCGTTCCCCAACCGGAAACCATGGTTTAACTGGGAGATTCACTCCTTACTGAAGGACAGGTCTAACAGGCGACCCTGACTTATATAAGAAATCTAGGTATGACCTCCACAATGCCATCAGGGATGCCAAGAGAAAATACTAGACTAAGCTAGAGTCACAGACTAATGACATGGACTCTCGTTGGTTGTGGCAAGGCTTAAACAACATAATGGGCTACAAGCAATGCAGAGCAGAATCTCGGGCAACAGCATGACCCTCCCCGATGAACTTAATGTATCGTTTTGAGCAGGAAACCAACAAACCCAGTTGACAACTGCCCCAGGACACACCCACACCTCCTATCACAGCTTCCGAAGTCAGATCAGCCTTTTTGAAAGACCTCTTGGAGTCCCTGGTCGTGCACTCAGATCCTGCATGGACCAACTGGCGGGTGAAAAGTGGATCACACAATAACGGCTTCAGCCTGCTAGCCTCTCTGAAGGAATACATCATTGGACCTTTCTTTCCCTTATTCTGCATTTATTTTGTGAATGTGACAGGAGTTGTGTATGTAAAATAAACTAATCCTCTTATTTTCCCTATTTTGGGTTTGCTGTGAGGTTATTAGAGGGTTAGATCAGTCCAGAACTAAGGGTTGGATAAAATACATCAACACTTAAAGAGGGGGAAATCAAAAAGCAAAAACACCTTTCTATTTAGGGACGGGGACGGGTGGTGACAGGAGAAATTGGGACTGTTTAAATTAGGGCCTCGTCCTGTCCGCAACTATTATCAACACTCCAATGCAATGTCATAAAAATTTAATTTGATTTATTAAATCACTATAAATCTGTGGTGGTCCTCCTATTTTTATAATTTACATTCCATAAAACATCATGGCCATGATAGCTGTGGGTGAGGGCAGCACGGTGGGGCAGTGGTTAGCACTGCTGCCTCCCGGCGCCAGGGTCCCAGGTTCGATCCTGGCTCTGGGTCACTGACTGTGTAGAGTTTGCACATTCTCCCTGTATTTGCGTGAATTTTCACCCCCAAAACCCAAACGATGTGCAGGGTAGGTAGATCGGCCACATTAAATTGCCCCTTAATTGGAAAAAAATTAATTGGGTACCCTAAATTTAAAAAAAAATGATAGCTGTGGGTGCAAATCCAGTAATGGCCACTGAACCTCGTGAGAGACCAAATATGGGATGCGGGATTCTCCATTCCTGAGACTAAGTGTTGACGGTGGGGCAGGATTCGTGGAGTTCCACGACAGAAAAGCTAGCGCCGCAGCTGGGCCGATCCAGTTACTGTTAAAGGGCTAGCATCGGCACCATGTAGAACACAATCGATTCTAATGAGAAACAGTGCGAGATTCGCCGGATTTGTGATTGACACTCAGGAGGCTGACAAGCTGCAGACGCATATACACACTTCACTCCCAGCACATACCATCTCAGCCAACAAGATGGCAGCAAGGAGAGCAGCACCCTGTTTCATGGATGCCAAGCAGGAGACCCTCCTGGAGGAGGTGGAAGGGAGGCAGGCAACCCTGCGCTCCAGCCAGGGAAGGAGGCTGCCAGTCGCTGCCGTTCGCCATGCCTGGGCGCAGGTGGCAGAGGCAGTCAGCGCCACCAGTAACATCGTCCGAACAGGTCTGTCGTGCAGGAAAAAACTGCACAGTCTCCTCTGGGTGACCACGGTGAGTAGGCAGCATTTTGCCCCTAAAACCAGCCCTTGTCCCACATGTCGGTAACAACCCCTCCTCCCACTGGGAAGGTGGCCGAACCCCCACCCTGCACCACATGTGGACATCCATACCGGCCGCCATGAGCTAGAGTCCAGGGATGATACTGATCTCCCATCACAGCTGTCTCCAGCATCCTCCACCATCCCAGAGCCACTAACCTCGGTTGGGCACTTTAGTGAAGAGGCTCCTGGGACACTCTCTGGTGCACATCACACAGCTGCTCCTGTACATCAGGTGGAGGTAGGAACTTGAGCGGGCGGACGGTCGGGATGACCCCAGGAAATAACTGCCTTCCAGACATGTTTCGGGTACAGTTGAAGGAGTCCAACCACGTGCAGGAGCAGAAGGTGGTGCCGACCATGTGTGCCACTCAGACCAACATCCGCGGTGGAGGCATTGGGGGTGAGAGTTTTGGCAATGAAAAAAAAAAATGAAACATGAAATCAGCATGTCCAAGTTCTGGGGCCTGGGGCATTCTGTGCAGAAATTGCAGCGGCGATTCTGAGTGTGGCCCAGTTACAGCAGGCCATGGCTGAGAACGTCGGCAGCATTGCCCAGGCGCTGGCCGACATGGCGCAGTCACAGAGGGAGGTGGCCCACTCCTATAGGGAGATGGCGCATGCACCGGCTGATGTGGCACAGTACCAGAAGGTGGTGGCACAGTCAATGGGTGATGTGGCGCTGTCCCAGATGGCGATGGTCCACTCCCAGGGCACCCCGAGGGAGGAGGAGGTGATGGGGCCCGTGCCGATGACACCACGCAGGAGGTGCTGGAACACCGCAGCACCTCGGATTCACCCCCTCCTGTCCCTGGTGCATCACATGGGCAGCTGGCAGAACAGGGTGTCACCATGCCACCTGAGACACCCGAGCAGCAGCTGGGCCCGTCTAGGTCCGGTCGCCCCAGAAGACGCCTGCTATCGGGAACCCAGGTCACAGGGCAGGAATCACAGCAGACCGTCTCCACTCCTGACGTACAGTCTGCGGACCCACCTAGACGTAGCATTAGGGTCCATAAGGCCAGAAAGATAGGCATCAGTCAAGATGGCACGGGTGCAGGGCACAATTTAGTTACAGGGGCTAGGGCAAGTATCTGTAAATATTTGTGCACATTAAACACCTGTGGAAACTCTTACAACCTGCCTCGATGCTCTGTCAGATGGGTCTGAGGGGTGCACTGGGCTGGCCACAAAGGGGGCGCGGTGGATGGACAGACATTGTGGGTGGCCTGGGCTCCCCACCCTCCAGGGCAGACATTGCGGGTGGCCTGGGCTTCCCCCCTCCCCCAACTGTCCCCACCACCGTTCCTCCAGGGATCCGATGGGACCATCTGATAGAATGGCCAGCTCGCATGCAAGGATCACCCAGGTGGATGCTGGAAAGTGTTACGGTAGGCAGGAGTCAGATGTTGTCATACGATGCGGAGCACCAGAGCTCATCGTAGTGCAGATTTTATAATAATAGTAATAATAATCTTTATTGTCACAAGTAGGCTTACATTGACACTGCAATGAAGTTATTGTGAAAAGCCCGTAGTTGCCACTCTCAGGCGCCTGTTCGGGTACACAGAGGGAGACTTCAGAATGTCCAAATTACCAAACAGTACGTCTTTGGAACTTGTGGGAGGAAACCGGAGCATCTGGAGGAAAGCCACGCAGACTCGGGGAGAACGTGCCGATTCCACACAGACAGTTCCATCACCTCCATCCCATGGACCAGACCCGGTGTTACTGCCAACCCACGGCCTGCACCCTGTAGTGTGGCAGGTATGTATCACGGAGGGGGTTGCAGTTGGGTGGGGTTGGGGGGGGGGGGGGAGCGGTGAGACGGTGCAATGCGGTGTCCATGCTCCTGGCTAGTCCCTACTAGTCGGTGAATCTGGAGGCGATCAGAGCGTGCCTTGCGCGTTGACCATGGCGAATACGTTGTGCGGCCTCCCGTGTCTGCCTGGGCCCCATATCCTGCCCACCCTTGTCCTCCCACGAATCCTCCTCGTCGGACGAGGCCTGGCCTTCATCCCCCTCCTCCCCCACGTTGCCCCTCTGCTGCGTGATGTTGTGGAGGATGCAGCATGCCGTTACGATGCGGGCGACAGTCTCAGTATCGTATTGGAGGGCCCCTCCAGAGCGGTCCAGGTAACTAACAGCTAGATCACTCCCCTAGTCGCTGCATGGGCGTCATTGTAGCGGGCCTTGGTATCGGTCTGTGGCCTCCGGAAAGGTGTCATCAGCCACAACCACAGCGGATAATACCTGTCCCGCAGGAGCCAATCCCCTAGCCGAGGAGGGGGCATCTGAAACATGTCAGGAATCATCGAGTGTGCCAGGATGAAGGCATCGTGCACACTGCTCGGGTATCAGGCGCAGACGTGCATGATGTGCGGATCATGGTCATATGTCAGCTGCATGTTCATTTTTAAAACCCCTTTCAGTTTGTGTAGAGCGGCCTGTCATCTACAGGTGCTCGTAGGGGGACATGCATCCCCCTGGACCCTGGGCATCCCGTCGATGGCAGCGAATCCTGTTGCCCGGGCATCCTGGTGGGTTCGGTCCACATGGAGGGGTCGCCCTGTCCATTTGGCCCGTTCCACCATCACACCAACACCACCGCCGGCCCTGGGAAAGGCTCCCCTCCACCTCAGCCAACCTGGCCAGTGTCCGGTCTGGCAGCCCAGAGTCGCGCTTCTCCCTGTCCTACCTCCTCTCTCTTCCTCAGCGGCCACGATGCTGATTTCACGGTTTTTAAAAGCACAAGTGAACTGCGCCATCGGGAATTTAACCCATCGCAGACGGAGAATCGCTGAGGCCCCGGAGAATACCGGGTTGGGCCTGCTAATGATATGTGAACAGCGTTTGCTGTATGTGCGTGTGGAATGCACTGACACCGCTGTCGAGACAATGGAGAATTGCGATTTGGCGTGAAACCGGCGGCCACTGCAATTTTGGTGTCGGAACCTATTCTCTGTCCAATTGCGTTTCCCGATTTCGGTGTCAGCCGACGGAGATTCCTGCCCGGGATCTACTCCACCCTCCTCTGATGATGCGATCAAGTTCACACCCAGGAAGGGCGCGAGCCTGTCTTGAATACATTGGAATATAATTAGCGGGCTTGACACCATTATTTCCACTCTCAATGTATCTTCACCCCAGCACAAATCACTACTGGTTTTCAATAACGAAAACCAATCGTGGTGACCACGCCAGGGATGCACAGGTAGAGTCATAGAGGTTCGCAGCATGTAAACAGTCCCTTTGACCCAATCTGTTCATGCGCCCAGTTTTTCCACTAAGCTAGTCCCAATTGTCTGCATTTGGCCCATGTCCCTCTATACCAGTGTTTTTCAAACTTTCTTTCCGCGGACCCATTTTTACCAACCGGCCAACCTTCGGGACCCATGCCGGCTGACCTTCACGACTCATGGCGGACGAACGTCGCGACCCACCATTTTCTCGTACCTTGTTTGTGTGGTAAACCACGTTATTGCATTGATGCGACCATCAATTCACACGAGACGAAGAGTTGAAGTGAACAGTTGTTTTAATCAGCTAGATCTGTGCCTGCCTGTGACTGCTCTGTACTGAGTGCCGTCGACAGGCTGCAGATCTATATACCTCCCCCGAGGGGGCGGAGCCATAGGCGGAGCCCACAAGGTAATCAACATCATATAATACAATGTAATGCAATACAATGGTGAGTGGTAGCAGTAATACATTCACCACATCCACCCCCTGTTAAAATATTGAAGTCCAGTGGGGGTGAAGTGGGCTCACAGATCGAGTCTGTCCGGCGCCTTGATCATTCGCTGCGATTGTCTGAGCTCTGGCTTCGCTGCGGGCGCGGGTGTTGAACTTATTGCTGCGGGCATGGGTGTTGGGCTCGTTGACTCCGGGAGCATGTCGTCTGGAGCTTCATCACTGTAGGTCGGCGATGGGGGGTAGGGGTGGTGTAGGCCATGTAGGGGCGGGGGCGGTGTTCGGTGTAGGGTGGGTGGGGTAGATGATGGTTGCAGGGGAACCGGTGGGTGCCAGATCCCGGAGGGAGACTGTATCTTGTTGGCCGTCGTGGTGCGCCACGTAGGCATACTGAGGATTGGCGTGAGGGAGCTGGACCCTCTCGACCAGGGGGTCGGACTTATGGCTCCTCACGTGCTTTCGGAGGAGGACAGGCCCCAGCGTTGTCAGCCAGGACAGAAGCGAGACCCCGGAGGTGGATTTCCTGGGGAAGACAAATAGGCGGTCATGAGGGGTCTCGTTTGTGGCTGTGCAGAGGTGCGACCTAATTGAGTGGAGCGCGTCGGGGAGGACCTCCTCCCAGCGGGACACTGAGTGACCTCTAGACCGTAGCGCCAGAAGAACGGCCTTCCATACCGTTGCGTTCTCCCTCTCCACTTGTCCGTTTCCCCGGGGGTTGTAACTGGTAGTCCTGCTCGAGGCAATGCCCTTACCGAGCCGGTACTGACGCAGTTCGGCGCTCATAAACGAGGAGCCCCGGTCACTGTGGACGTAAGTGGGGAAACCAAACAGGGTGAAGATACTATGTAGGGCCTTAATGACGGTGGCCGCGGTCATGTCGGGGCATGGGATGGCAAAGGGGAAGTGGGAGTACTCGTCAACGACGTTAAGAAAATACATGTTGCAGTCAGTGGAGGGGAGGGGCCCTTTGAAATCGACGCTGAGGCGTTCAAAGGGGCGGGATGCCTTCACCAGGTGGGCCTTGTCTGGCCGATAGAAGTGCGGCTTGCACTTCGCGCAGACTTGGCAGTCCCTGGTCATGGCCCTGACCTCCTCAGTGGAGTAGGGCAGGTTGTGGGCTTTGATGAAGTGGAGAAGCCGTGTGACCCCCGGGTGACAGAGGTCATTGTGGATGGCCCTGAGTCGGTCATCTTGCGCGCTGGCGCATGTGCCGCGGGACAGGGCATCTGGGGGCTCTTTGAGCTTCCCTGGATGATACACAATATCGTAATTATAGGTGGAGAGTTAGATTCTCCACCTCAAGATTTTATCATTCTAGATCTTACCCCGCTGTGTGTTGTTGAACATAAAGGCTACCGATCGTTGGTCGGTGACGAGGGTGAACCTCCTACCAGCCAGATAGTGCCTCCGATGCCGCACAGCTTCCACAATAGCTTGAGCTTCTTTTTCGACTGAGGAGTGTCGAATCTCGGAGGCGTTGAGGGTACGGGAAAAAAAAGCCACGGCGTGCCTGCCTGGTTAAGGGTAGCGGTCAGGGCAACATCTGACGCGTCGCTCTCCACCTGGAAGGGGATGGACTCGTCCACCGCATGCATCGCGGCCTTGGTAATGTCTGCCTTGATGTGGCTGAAGGCCAGGCGGGCCTCAGTCGTCAGGGGGAAGATGGTGGTTTTGATAAGTGGGTGGGCTTTGTCCGCATAGTTGGGGACCCACTGGGCATAGTATGAAAAGAACCCGAGGCATCTTTTCAGGGCCTTGGGGCAGTGGGGAAGGGGGAGTTGCAGGAGGGGGCGCATGCGGTTGGGGTCGGGCCCTAGGACTCTGTTTTCCATGACATAGCCGAGGATGGCTAGTCGGGTTGTGCGGAAAACGCATTTCTCCTTGTTGTAGGTGAGATTGAGGGCTTGGGCGGTTTGGAGGTTAGCGTCGTGGTCCTGCTGATCATGGCCTCAGATGGTGATGTTATCCAAGTACGGAAACGTGGCCCGCAGCCCGTACTGGTCCACCATTCGGTCCATCGTTCTTTGGAAGACCAAGACCCCTGGTTGGTAACGCTGAAGGGAACCCTGAGGAAGTGGAAGGGGCGGCCTTCTGCCTCAAAGATAGTGTAGTGGCGGTCTTCCGGGCAGATTGGGAGCTGGTGGTATGCGGACTTCAGATCTACCGTGGAGAAAACCCGGTAGTGTGCAATCTGATTCACCATGTCCGCTATCCGGGGAAGGGGGTACGCATCGAGTTGCGTGTACCGATTTATGGTTTGGCTGTAGTCTACAACCATCCGGTTCTTTTCCTTGGTCCTGATGACCACCACGTTGGCTCTCCAGGGGCTATTACTGGCCTCGATGATCCCCTCCCTCAGGAGCCGCTGGATCTCTGACTTGATAAAAGTCCTGTCCTGGACATTGTACCGCCTGCTCCTGGTGGCGACGGGTTTACAGTCGGCGGTGAGGTTCGCGAAGAGCGAGGGAGGGGTGACCTTAAGGGTCGCGAGGCTACATACGGTGAGAGGGGGTAGGGGCCCGCCGAACTTCAGGGTCAGGCTCCTGAGGTTGCACTGGAAGTCCAGTCCTAACAGGAGAGGAGCGCAGAGATGGGGGAGGACATATAGTTTAAAATTGGCGTACTCGGCGCCCTGTATCGCAAGGTTCGCAACACAGTACCCCCGGATCTGCACTGAATGTGATCCGGAAGCGAGGGAGATTGTTTGGGATGCGGGGGAAATCTGGAGAGAACAGCGCATTACCATGTCTGGCTGTATGACGCTCTCCGTGCTCCCAGAGTCAAACAGACAGGACGTTTCGTGCCATTGACCCGGACGGTCATCATCGAGTTCCTGAGATGCTTGGTCCGTGACTGGTCGAGGGTGACAGCGCCGAGCTGCGGGTAGCCGGAGGTAGCGGAGTGGTCCCAAGATGGCGGACCCCGTCGGTCACACGTGTCGGGCGACGTTGAAGATGGCGGCCAAGATGGCGGCCTCCATGAGTCGCAGATGGCGGCCTCCATGAGTCGCACATGGCGGGCCGGGTTGAAGATGGCGGCCAAGATGGCGGCCTCCATGAGTCGCACATGGCGGGCCGGGTTGAAGATGGCGGCCAAGATGGCGGTCCCCATGAGTCGCACGTGTCGGTAGGGTTAAAGATGGCAGCCCCCACGGGTAGCACGAGGCGGATGATGCGTCAGAAGGGGGCGGTACCGGCAGGCACGCAGCCACGCTGCAGGGTCTGTGGGCCTGTGAGTTTGTGAGCTGGGCCTGCGATTTAGGAGCTTTGGATCTGGCCACGCAGACTTTGGCAAAGTGTCCTTTCTTGCCGCAGTCGCTACAGGTCGTGTTCTGAGCTCGGCAGCGCTGCCTGAGGTGCTGGTTCTGGCTGCAGAAATAGCAGGGCAGTGCCCCGGGTTGGGAGGGCAGCCGCACGGCACAGGTCTGGGACACCCTCTGGTTGGGTGTCCACGAGGGAATCGCGTGGTCGGAGGGGAAAGCATTGAGGCTCTGGAAAGCTACTTCTAAGGAGGTGGATAGTTTTACCGTCTCTTCTAGGACAAGGGCGCCCTTTTTGAGCAGGCGCTGTCTGACATAGTTGGACTGGACTCCAGCCACATAGGTGACCCGGATGGCGAGTTCCATATGCTGCGAGGCCGTGACGTCCTTGTAATTGCAGTTTCGAGAGAGTACCCTCGGGTCGCGTACGTATTCCTCCAGCGATTCCCCGGGGCGTTGACGACGAGTGGTGAGATGTCGCGCAAACACTTCGTTCACTGGTCTCACGTGGTGTCTTTTCAGGATCGCGACCGCGTCTGCGTACGTGGTCGCTTCCTCGATAAATACGGAGATTCGGTGGCTCACTCGGGCCTGGAGGAGACTCAGTTTCTGTGACTCTGGGACGGCGAGCGAGGAGGAGGCAGCGGGGTAGGCCTCAAAACAGCGGAGCCAGTGCCTGTGGGTCGAGTTCCAGTCGATCAGGTTTGAGGGCAGCTTCCATAGCGATACCTTAGCTGATTAAATTGATGCGACCATCAATTCACACGAGACGAAGAGTTGAAGTGAACAGCGGTTTTAATAAGCTAGATCTGCCTGCGACTGCTCTGTACTGAGTGCCACCTACAGGCTGCAGATCTATATACCTCCCCCGAGGGGGCAGAGCCATAGGCGGAGCCCACAAGGGCATCAACATCATATAATACAATGTAATGCAATACAATGGTGAATGGTAACAGTAATACATTCACCACATGCATTATATGTATTGTATTGTATTGTGCATTCTTGTGCATGCTGGGCTTGTCCAGGCTAGCTCCGCCTGTGGCTCCGCCCCTCGGGCTTCTGTATAAAGGTGGCAAGTCTCCGCCTCCGGACCCAGTTCAGGTCCAGAGGCAGAAGGCTTGCTGTTTAGTGTATTAAAGCCTCAGTTACGTTCATCACTCGTCGTATGTTATTGATGGTGTATCAATATGCTGATGACAAAATGGAGGAAGTGCAATCGCGCTGAAAGTACGTGATGTCGATATTCGGGGCGGGGGGGGGGGTGTGTGACGTGCTCTCTGCCTCCCTTCAGACAGGAAGATTACATTGCATTTTTAAAATAATCTTCTCCGGCATCTCCGATTGCGCAAACCTATCTTGGCTAATAAATGGAAGGGTTCCAGGTGCCTTCTTAACCACCTTAGCAACCTGTCCTGCGACAATCATGGATCTGTGGACATTCATTCCAAGGTCCCTCCTTTCCTCTACACTTCTCAGTATTCTCCCATTTATTGTGTAATTCTTTGCCTTGTTTGACCTCCCTAAATGCATCACCTCACACTTTCCTGGGTTATATTCCATTTGCTGCTTTTCTGTCCACCTGGCCAGACCAGTAGCTGCTTCATATTTTGAAAGACTGAGGGATAAAGTATTTGTTCATGTATCAATGTGCATTTCATTCAATTCTGAGGTGTGGGCTGGTTGACTGGCCAGAATGTGCTTTTGCTTCTCCATTTCTTTTCTCCTGTATGCTCAATTGTGTTCCGAATGAAGCAAAAATGTGGACATAGGCTGGTTGGCCAAATGAGGTGGTATATTCAATGTAATTCAGGATTTGGCTACTTAGGATGCTGGTAGCTCAGTCGGTTTTGGGATCAGAAATAGAAAAGCAATTCAGAACAGAATTAGAAAAAAAGTACCTTCACAGTTTGGGTGAAATCTTGCCTTTAAATGCTAGCTGATCAGTTTTCCTTATTGGAGCTCATGGAACCACGCGTATCTGCACCGATGAGTGGACACGCATGCGCAGTGTGCCTGCATTTCTTTATATGGTCGCAGCCGTCATTTTGAAGGCCGCTCGCAGCCGGCATTGTTAAAAGCCGGCTGCTGCGGCTGTTGCGCACAAATTTGCGCAATTGGGAGCGCTGCAACTGACGTCTCCATAACCCTCCCGACACCCGCCCACGACCCACCTGCGGGTCGGGACCCCGACTTTGAAAATGCCTGCTCTATGCCCATCTTACCCATATAACTGTCTAAATGCTTTTTAAAAGATAAAATTGTACCCGCGTCTACTACTGCCTCTGGCAGCTCGTTTCAGACACTCACCACCATGTGTGAAAAAATTGCCCCTTTTATATACCCTTTTGTATCTCTTCCCTCTCACCTTAAACCTCTGCCCTCTAGTTTTAGATTCCCTTACCCTTGGGAAAAGATGGTGACTATCTACCTTATCTATGCCCTGTGGTAGTCGGTATTAGGGGTATTACGGTACCCTGAATAATGCTGTAAGACCATTGGTGTGGGAGGTACATGAGACTGCTATTTTCATTGGTGAAGCCTGCCTGCTGGTTCCGCCCAGTAAGGCTGAGTATAAGAGCCTGAGTCTCCCCAGCAGCTGCATTCTGTACCTGCGCTGCTGGGGGACGCATCTAGTGCAATAAAGCCTTCAATTGTCTCCAATCTCGTCTCAGGAGCTATTGATCGAGCATCATGCCCCTCATTATTTTATAGACCTCTATAAGATCACCTCTAAGCCTCCTACGCTCCAAGGAAAAAAGTCCCAGTCTATCCAGTCTCTCCTTATAACTCAAACTAGCAAGCCCTGGTTGCATCCTAGTCAATCTTTTCTGCACTCTTTCTAGTTTAATAATATTGTTTCTATAATAGGGTGACCAGAACTGTACACAGTACTCCAAGTGTGGCCTTACTAAGTTCTTGTACAACTTCACCAAGACGTCCCAACTCCTGTATTCAATGTTCTGACCAATGAAACCAAGCATGCCGAATGCCTTCTTCACCACCTTGTTCACCTGTGACTCCATTTAGCTATGAACCTGTACTCCTAGATCTCTTTGTTCTATAACTCTCCCCAACTCCCTACCATTAACTGAGTAGGTTCTGCCCCGATTTGATCTCCCAAAATGTATCGCCTCACATTTACCGAAATTAAACTCCATCTGCCATTCATCGGCCCACTGCCCCAATTGATCAAGATTCCGTTGCAATCCTATATAACCTTCTTCACTGTCCACTATGCCACCAATCTTGGTGTCATCTGCAAACTTACTAACCATGCCTCCTACATTATCATCCAAATCATTAATATAAATAACAAATAACAATGGGCCCAGCACTGATCCCTGAGGCATACAGCTGGTCACAGGTCTCCAGTTGGAAAATATTGGTAAATATAGCCTCCGGATGGAGAGGGTCCTGTTGCCCCATGGCACTGTCCCTGGCATTAGTCTCCAGGTAGAGAGGGTCCTGCTGCCTCATGGCACTGTCCCTGGCATTAGCCTCCGGGTGGAGAGGGTCCTGTTGCCCCATGGCACTGTCCCTGGCATTAGCCTCCGGGTGGAGAGGGTCCTGCTGCCCCATGGCACTACCCTGGCATTGCTAACCTTTCAGTACCAGAGTGGCAGTGCCAATGCCAGGCCCATTGGGGAGTCCCATTAGGGGGGGGTGCAGTTCCCTATATGTGGGAGCCCCATTACTGCTGAGGGGAGGTGCCCCAGTGGCCTGTGGTGCGGTGTCCAATGACTGTTTGGTGATGCGTGGGGTTGCCCTGGTGCTTGTGGGGGTTCACTGTGTCCATGGGGGGGGGGGGGGGGGGGGGGAGGGTTGGGGGGAGTTTATTTTTTGTGCAGATCGGGATGCCCTTTAAAGATGGTGCCCAATCTCTGTGGAACAAGCTTGTTAGCTCGAGCAGAGTGAACCATGCCCCCAGATTCTCTGTGCACTGAATGCCAGAATCTGGAGAGGAGACTCAGCTTTGCAGCTGGAGAGCTACACATCGGTTTTCAGACTGAAACTGACACTCTGAAAAATTTTGGGATGATTCCAAGCCATATTTTTATGCCTCACCTTGAACAACACTATGGCTGATAGACTAGCTCTTTAAAATATTATCAGATACTTGAGAATGAGGCAATGGCAGAGATGCCTAAGTATTTTGCATCAGTTTTACAGAACATTTGGAAAGTGGAGATACCGGAGAGAATCCAGAAAAGCCGACAACGGCACTCAGTAACAACTGTCATCGGTGCTCAGTTTGAGCTCCACCAGAGCTACTCAGCTCCAGACCCCATTACAGCCTTAGTCCAAACATGGACAAAAGAGTTGAATTCCAGGGGTGAGGTGAGAGTAGCTGCTTTTAACAGTGAGATAGCACATGACTGATGTAATGTAATGTAATGTAAATCGCTTATTGTCACCAGTCGGCTTCAAATGAAGTTACTGTGACAAGCCCCTAGTCGCCACATTCCGGCGCCTGTTCGGGGAGGCTGGTACGGGCATCGGCTATGCGGCATCTGGGAGCCCTAGTAAAATTGAAGTTAATGGAAATTAGGGGGAAACTGGAGTCATACTTAGCACTGAGGAAGATGATCATGGCTGGTGGAGGTGAATCACCTCAGTCCCAGGACAACGCTGCAGGAGTGCCTCAGGATAGTGTGCTAAATCGAACCATCTTCAGCTGCTTCATCAATGACCTTCCTTCCATCATAAGGGCAGAACTGGGGATGTTTGCAGTGTTCAGTTCTCTTCCCAACTCCTCAAATAATGAATCAGCTTGTGCCCACATGCAACAAAACATGGACAATGTTTAATTTTTGGCTGCTAAGTGGCAAGTAACACGGTGGCATAGTGGTTAGTACTGCTGCCTCACAGTGCCAGGGATCCTGTTTCAATTTCAGCCTCAGGTGAATGTCTGTGTGGAGTTTGCACTTTCTCCCCGAGTCTGCGTGGGTTTCCTCCAGGTGTTCCAGTTTTCTCCCCCAGTCCAAAGACGTGCAGGTTGGGTGGAATGGCCATGATAAATTGCCCCTTAGTGTCCAAAAGGTTAGGTGGAGTTATTGGGTTACGGGGATAGGTTTGGGGTGTGGTTCGACTTAGGACACTATCCTGAGGCACTCCTGCAGCGTTGTCCTGGGACTGAGATGATTCACCTCCACCAGCCATAATCATCTTCCTCAGTGCTAAGTATGACTCCAGCTTCCCCCTAATTTCCATTAACTTCAATTTTACTAGGGCTCCCAGATGCCGCATCAGTCATATGCTATCTTGATGTTAAAAAGTCAGGTACTCTTTCCAAGGGTCAGTGCAGACTCGATGGGCCAAATAGCCTCCTTTTGCACTGGACAGATTCAATAACATACAACTGCCAGGCAATGACCATCTTCAACTAGAGAGGGTCTAACCACCTCCTTTTGATATTCAAAGGTATTACCATCGCTGCATCCCCACCATCAACATCTTGGAGGTCTCTATTGACCAGAAACTTAACTGGACTGGTATTAGAAACATGTGGCTGCAAGAGCCGGTCAAAGGTTGGGAATTCTGTAGTGAATAACTTACCTCTTATCTTCCCAAATCTTTCTACCATCTACAAGTTGCAAGTCAGGAAAGCTCTCCACTTGCCTGAACGAGTTCAGCTCCAACAACATTTGAAGCTCAATGTCATCTGGGATGAAGCAGCTTGCTTGACTGACACCACATCAACCTCCTTAAACTTTCATACAGGCTTCTCAACTCTCTACTTCTGCTGCAGGCAAATCTAGGGACTTATCTTCTTCCTACGTTGAATCTAGATCTAGGAAAAGAGACCATCTAAGGCACAAATGCAGAAGCAAGCAGAGCCCTGTACAAACAGAGCAAGTGATCAAACAGCGGTAAATAACATGGGGATTGTCCAGAGGGAGAACGTATTGTCATGTCCTTAAATAATGTGGAAGAGGGAAAGATAGCCCCATCACAGTTGTGCTGATAGTAAAATGGATGGCCACTGGAGGTGGACACGGGGGTGTCAGCTACTGTTATAAACAAACGTACCCACCGGTATCTGAAAGAAAGAGTTCAACTCCTAAAGTTACTGAACACTACAGCAAAATTAGCCATGTATACTGGAGAGGCTATAAAGATAGTAGGAACAGCTACAAACTGTGTGAGGTACAGACAGCAATCAGCACAGCTTTTGCTGATGGTGGCATTAGGCCAGGAGCCCAGCTTGATGGGATGTGGTTGGGTCCGGGAGATAAAATTAAATTGGCTGGATATCTTTAAGATTAAAGGAGGGGGCCTGAATGAGGTCTTAATGAAGTATCTAAGAAGAACCTGGAAAGGTTAAAGGATTACAAGCTAGGATTCACGTAAATCCATTAGCTACACCAAGGATTTTTAAGGCAAGGCATTAGTGGAAAAAGTTGAAACAAAATTGCAGCAATTGGAAGATCTGGGCATCATCAAACACGTACAATTTTCTGAGTGGGCCGCAGCCATCGTACCGATAGTTAAACCCGACAAGTCATGGAATTATAGAATCCCTACAGTGCAGAAGGAGGCCATTCAGCCCATTGAGTCTGCACCAACCCTCCAAAGGGGCACCCTACCTAGACCCATTCCCTGACCTATCCCCGTTACCTCACCTAACCTGCACCTGCACATCTTGGGACACTAAGATGCAATTTAGCATGGCCAATCCACCTAACCAGCGCATCTTTAGAGTATTTTATCGAGGTTCCAGGAAGCAGTCGTGTGCCTGAAGAGAGATAAGTGCACCTTTCAGGAGAATGAGGGAAGCTGCTCAAGGGCTACACCCAATGGAAGATAAAGTGAGAACCATTAAAGAAGTACCAGGCCCTAAGGACATCTCAGAGCTCAGGTCTTTCCTGGGAATGGTTAACTACTATGGATGGTTCGTTCCTCACCTATCAATGTTGCTTCCTCTGTTACATGTGTTGTTGAATAAGTGCCAAAAATGTACTGGAAGAATCCACAAAAAGCTTTGAATCAAATGAAGCAAGCATTTTAACCTTCAAGTTTATTAGTACAGTTTGATTCAAAGAAAAAAAATAGCTTACGGACGGCTGCGTCACCGTATGGAGTTGTGGCTGTATTATCCCATATAATGGAAGATGGATCTGGGACCTATTGTACGTGAATCAAGAACTTTATCTGATGTGAATGGGATATTCACAGATAGGAAAGTAAGGCATTGCCATCATTTATGGTGTTAAGAAATTTCACCAATATGTATCTGGCTGCCACTTCACCATTATAACAGATCATAAGCCGTTTTTAAGACTTTTCAAAAACAAGGCAGTACCCCTGACAGCTTTGGCCTGAATTCAGTGGTGGACATTGTTCCAACGGCCTATGAGTATACTTTTGAGCATCGACCAAGGGCTTACATAGCCAAAGCAGATGCCTTCAGTCACCTCCCATTACTTGAAAGCACACCATCCCCCTTAGTACAGAAAGAGATTGTGATGTCCCTCAACTTTATGGATTTCTTGTCCGTCACAGCACAGCAAGTCAAATAATGTTCCTGTTGCTGGTGCATGCCCATTCAAAATGGATCGAGGTTTTCAAAATGAGGCCTACAACTTCCCACATTACACTTGAGAGGTTGTGTCAATGCTTTGCAACCAATGGTATGCCAGAGGTGTTAGTTTCAGACAATGGCACAGCGTTTACTTGTGCCGAGTTCCAAAGGTTCATGACCTTCACTGGCATTAAACACAAACCACCCCTCATCGAATGGGTTAGCTGAATGTGTTGTCCAAATATTCAAGGCTGGCATGAAAAAACAATTACCTGCTCCATTGGAGATTAAAATAGCATGTTTTCTCCTCGCTTACAGAACTACTCCACATACTACAACAGGAATAGCTCCATCCGAGTTGTTACTGGGCTGTTGCTTAAGGTCCAAATTAAGCCTCATAGTTCTGAATTTGGTTGGGAGGAGGGAGACAAGGCAGAGTTGTCAAAAGAGGACCATGGTTCTTTGAAAATAGAACATTTGAGAAAGATGACCCAGTCTTTGTAAAAGGTTTTGGAAGTGATCCAATTTTGGTTCCAGGAGTTGTCGTGGCCAGAATAGGGCCACTATCGTATGAGATGCAAGTTCAAGACAAGTTTGTGAAGAAGCTTGTGGACCATTTGAGAAGGCAGGAGCCATCCTGAGAGCCAGTGCTGCTGCCTAATCCAGTTGTGCCCGAACTAGTGTGGTGGTTTGTGTTGTGTTCTGTGATATGACCATTGTAATGATTCACACAGAACATCTAGTTGTTTTACTAGAAAGGCGATTTATTAATAAACATGTGGAAAGATAGCTGACAGATTACTATACAGACAAAGGCTACTATATGAATTCAGTGAATTCTCCTAGAACTACTCAATGTGCGACTATCCTCTCGTATGGCCTACTACCAACTGGCGGGTATCTCAAGTCATGTGATGTATGACTGATGCCACCAGCGGGTTTGGAGGTCTCATTGCTCACTTTCTACATAACCGTGCACAGGCATATCACCACATCCCCCTTCCTTTGGAAATGTTAATGTTTATATTTAAATATAACTGTCTTACAAAAACATGATCTGTCTTACTATTTTAAGCCTGTTATATATGCTGAAGAGCTGATTAGTGGTTCATCCTCATCTGGTAGGATGATATATGTATTGTCTGTCGTTGTAGAGCTGCATACAGATACAGCCATCTGCTCCTCTAGCATGTCTTTTGGTGGAGTGACCTTGAGTATTGGGAGTCCACTACTGGAACCATTTTGTGGGTCTGAGATTATTCATCGTATGCCTCTGGAGCCAGTTGCTCCAGAATGGGGATGATGTCTTCAGTTATCAGTCTGTTCGCAGCTGAGTTACTCTCATCTGAAATGTCTGCTACTGCAATCTCATTTTCAGCATCTGCATACGCCATCTCAGAACTTCCTCACTTATTGGTGTCCTGCGCAGAATGAGCATCCCTTGTGATTACCTTGTCACTCCTGCCACACCACCGAATGACGTTTCACGGTCGTCCCCTTGTGGCTCATCATCTGAATATGCACTTTCCTCATCATAATTATGGTCGTCGTAGTTTTCATCATTGTAATTTTTATTTATTTATTTTAGAGTACCCAATTATTATTATTTTTTTTTTCAATTAAGGGGCAATTTAGCATTGCCAATCCACCTAACCTGCATCTTTGTGGTGTGGGGTGAAACCCACGCAGACATGGGGAGAACGTGCAAACTCCACACGGACAGTGACCCAGGCCGGGATTCGAACCCGGGTCCTCAGCGCTGCAGTCCCAGTGCTATCCACTGCACCACATGCTGCCCTTTCATCGTTGTAATGATCATCATCATAGTCAGCATCGTCGTACTCATCATCATCGTCTGCAATATCGTCTTCCATGAAGTATAACACTGCTCGTGGAATTATGCGTTCATGTAAGGAATGACCGATTTCCAAGTCAGCAGCGAGTCTTGCTGCAGAGCTTCCATCTAACATTCCATGCTCTGGAACTTCAGGAGGAGTGAAGAAATTGAAGAAGGAGTCATTTAGTACAGTTTCCGTACTAGTTTTACGAGTAGCCCGACCCTTATGCGTCTGCTTCGATTTAATGGTTTTCAGTGTGAAATTTGTTCCTTTCTTCCAATCGATCTGGCGCCCTGTGCATCTGTGATTGCAAATATGAAGAAGTCTGACCCATCAGGTTGCGGCTTCACCTGGTATGTTTTTGCGAGTACCTAATTTGAGAAGTACATATTTGGTCAAAACTTAAACTCCAAAGTAAAGCTCATTGGCTGTACTGGATCTGAAAGATTTATAAGAACAACAAAGAACAAAGAAAATTACAGCACAGGAACAGGCCCTTCGGCCCTCCCAGCCTGCGCTGATCCAGATCCTTTATCTAAACCTGTCTTCTATTTTCCAAGGATCTACTTCCCTCTGTTCCCCGCCCGTTCATATATCTGTCTAGATGCATCTTAAATGATGCTATCGTGCCCGCCTCTACCACCTCCGCTGGCAAGGCGTTCCAGGCATCCACCACCCTCTGCGTAAAAAACTTTCCAAGCTCATCTCCCTTAAACTTTCCCCCTCTCACCTTGAAATCATGACCCCTTGTAATTGACACCCCCACTCTTAGAAAAAGCTTGTTGCTATCCACCCTGTCCATACCTCTCATAATTTTGTAGACCTCAATCAGGTCCCCCCTCAACCTCCGTCTTTCCAACGAAAACAATCCTAATCTACTCAACCTTTCTTCATAGCTAGCTCCCTCCATACCAGGCAACATCCTGGTGAACCTCCTCTGCACCCTCCCTAAAGCATCCACATCCTTCTGGTAATGTGGTGACCAGAACTGCATGCAGTATTCCAAATGTGGCCTAACCAAAGTCCTGTACAACTGTAACATGACCTGCCGACTCTTGTACTCAATACCCCGGCCGATTAAGGCAAGCATGCTGTATGCCTTCTTGACCACTCTATCGACCTGCGTTGCCACCTTCAGGGTACAATGGACCTGAACTCCCAGATCTCTCGGTACATCAATTTTCCCCAGGACTCTTCCATTGACCGTATAGTCTGCTCTTGAATTAGATCTTCCAAAATGCATCACCTCGCATTTGCCTGGGTTGAACTCCATCTGCCATTTCTCTGCCCAACTCTCCAATCTATCTATATTTTGCTGTATTCTCTGACAGTCCTCCTCGCTATCTGCAACTCCACCAATCTTAGTATCATCTGCAAACTTGCTAATCAGACCACCTGTACCTTCGTCCAGATCATTTATGTATATCACAAACAACAGTGGTCCGAGCACGGATCCCTGTGGACACCACTAGTCACCTTTCTCCATTTTGAGACACTCCCTTCCACCACTACTCTCTGTCTCCTGTTGCCCAGCCAGTTCTTTATCCATCTAGCTAGTACACCCTGAACCCCATACGACTTCACTTTTTCCATCAACCTGCCATGGGAAACTTTATCAAACGCATGGCTAGATCTTGTAGATGCTTCAGTATAGGCTCATCATGCTCCTGTATTATGTTACTGAGCAAATCCTCATTTTTGAAGACTGTTAACCAGAACTCTGGAGTTCCCTTTGGATCCTCCATCTCTGCCTCTGGTCGATCTTCCTCCACTTTCACTTGTTTCTCATCAGATAACTGCACCACTGCATCTCATTGCGAGTCGCAGTAATCTTCTGTTGTCTCACTGTCTGGAACGTACAGCCGCTCAACTAGGTTTAGGGCCTCACATGCATCCACTCTTATGATGGACTGCGTTTCCTGTCCACAATGGAGAATGGTATGATGTGACTTCTATTGTGTGCCTACATGCTTCGAGTTTACATACACCCAGCATCTCAATCTCATTTCCACTGTAGCTATCAGCAGTCTCGGTTGATTGACAACTTTCGGTTTGACCTGCAGCCCGTGCAAATCGGACAGAGTGAGGAGGTTTGCCTTTGCACCTGTGTTGAGCTCGCGTTTTATAAAAGTGTCATTCAGCATCACTGGAATTGTCCATCTCTTTTCGATGGTATCAGCTTCATCATCACTATTGTCATAACTGGTCAGTAAGATTTCTTCAGTTTTCATATTCGGACTCATCGTGTCCTTGGTTGAAATCAGATCACGAAAAATAATTCTTCAAGGGGCATCTCAGCAATTGCATTGACCGACCCTGTTTGGTCCACTGTAGGACGCGAAAAACATTGTTTTACAAAATGATTTGTACAGCCACACTTGGAACATACTTTTCCGTATGCTGGACATCGCTGTGGCCCATGATGATTGCCTCATCTCTGGTTGGTACCATGTTGTGTTCTGTGATATGGCCGTTGTAATGATTTACACAGAACATCTATTGTTTAACTAGAAAGCCGATATATTAATTAACACGTGGAAAGATAACTGACAGGTTACTTGTGGTGAATGTATTGCATTAACCATTCACCATGTATGTAACTGTATCACGCTGTTGCCCACGAGGGCTCCACCTATGGACCATTGTAAGGTATTACCTGTGATGAATCATGTTGGTGCCTTTGTGGGCTCCGCCCCTGGCTCCTCCCCTTGAGGGGAGGTATAAAGAGCAGTAGCCCTGTAGGCGGCTCCTAGTAGCAGAGCAGTCGCAGGCAGGCACTGTTCTAGTCGATTAAAGCCACAGTTTACTTCTACTCCTTGTTTCGTGTGAATTGATGGTCGCATCAATTTAATCGACTACAAGACCACAATAGAATCGGCTCTCAAACCTGACCGACTGGAACTCGACCCGCAAGCTGCGGAGGCGAAAGGGATTTTTTCGCACTGGCTCCGCTGTTTCGAGGCCTACCTCGCAGCCTCCTCCTTGCCTTCCGTCTCCAACGATCAGAAGCTGAGCATCCTCCATGCCCGGGTGAGCCATCGAATCTCTGTTCAACTCGAGAAAGCTTCCACCTACGCAGAAGCGCTCGCGATGTTGAAGCGCCTATATGTAAGGCCAGTGAACGAGGTGTACGCACGGCATCTCCTCACCACGCGCCGCCAACGCCCCGGGAATCACTGGAGGAGTACCTACGCGACCTCAAAATCCTTGCGCGAAGTTGCAACTACCAAGCCATTACGGCCACTCAACATATGGACCTCGCAGTCCAGAACGCCTACGTGGCTGGAGTCCGGTCAAACGAAATGAGACAGCGCCTACTCGAGAAGGGTGCCCTAGACCTGGAAGAGACGGTAAAGCTAGCCTCCTCCCTAGAAGTAGCGTTCCAAAGCCTCAACGCGTTCCCGTCTGATCACGTGACCCTCTCGTGGACCCCCGACCAAAGAGTACCCCAGGCCTGTGTCGCGCGGCTGCCCGCCCAACATCGGGGGCTACCCTGCTATTTCTGCGGCCAGCATCAGCACGCTAGGCAGCGCTGCCCGGCCCGGAACGCCAACTGGCGCGAAGGACATTTTGCTAAGGTTTGCCTGGCCAGGTCCAAACCCTCAAAATCGCAGGCCTGACCCTCAGACTCACAGGCCGGCAGATCCCGCAGTGTAGCAGCTTGCCTGCCGGCTCCGCCCTCGGACGCGTCATCAGCCTCGTGCTGTCCGTGGGGGCAGCCATCTTCAAGCCTGCACAACGTGTGCGACTCACGGGGGCCGCCATCTTGGCCATCCTCACCCACGCGGCCCGCCACGTGCGACTCGTGGGGGCCGCCATCTTCCTCGCCGCCCGATACGTGAGACCAACGGGGGCAGCCATCTTGGGACCACCCCAGCACCCCTGATCACACTGGCTACCCGCAACTCAGTCGCGACCCAAACACCTCCGGAGCTCCATGATGACCGTCCGGGTAAATGGACACGAAACACCTTTCCTGTTCGACTCCGGGAGCACAGAGAGCTTTATTCACCCAGACATGGTAAGACGCTGCTCGCTCCCAATCTTCCCGGCACACCAAACCATCTCCCTCGCTTCTGGGTCGCACTCGGTGCAGATCCGGGGGTGCACTACCGCAACCCTAGCAATACGGGGCGCCGAGTACGCCGATTTTAAGCTATATGTACTCCCTGACCTCTGCGCTCCTCTCCTGTTGGGACTGGATTTCCAGTGTAACCTCAAGAGCCTGCCCTTGAAATTCGGCGGGCCCCTACCCCCACTCACCGTATGTAGCCTCGCGACACAAAAAGTCTACCTTTCCCCGCTCTTCGCAAACCTCACTGCCGACTGTAAGCCAGTCGCCACCAGAAGCAGGCGGTATAACATTCAGGACAGGACTTTTATCGGGTCCGAGGTCCAACGACTCTTGCGAGAGGGGATCATTGAGGCCAGCAATATCCCCTGGAGAACTCAGCTGGTGGTCGTCAGGACCGGGGAAAAGAACCGGATGGTTGTAGATTACAGCCAAACCATAAACCGGTACACGCACCTTGATGCGTACCCCCTTCCCCGGATTGCAGTCATGGTTAACCAGATCTCGCACTACCGGGTGTTCTCCATGGTGGATCTGAAGTCTGCGTACCACCAGCTCCCAATCCGCCCGGGGGACCGCCACTACACGGCCTTTGAGGCAGACGGCCGCCTCTTCCACTTCCTCCGGGTCCCCTTCGGCGTCACAAACGGGGTCTCGGTCTTTCAAAGAACCATGGACCGAATGGTGGACCAATACGCGCTGTGAGTCACTTTTCCGTACTTGGACAACGTCACCAACTGCGGCCATGATTAACAGGACCACGGTGCCAACCTCCAGAGATTTCTCCAGACCGCCCAAACCCTTAACCTCACTTACAACAAGGAGAAATGCGTTTTCCGCACAACCAGGCTAGCCTCGGCTACGTCAAGGAAAACGTAGTTCTAGGACCCGACCCTGACCGTATGCGCCCCTCCTGCAACTCCCCCTTCCCCACTGCCCCAAGGCTCTGAAAAGGTGCCTCGTGTTTTTTTCCTATTATGCCCAGTGGTCCACAACTATGCGGACAAAGCCCCCCCACTAATCAAGGCCACCACCTTCCCACTGACGGCCGAGGCCTGTCAGGCCTTCAGCTGCATCAAGGCGGACCTCACCAAAGCCGCAATGCGTGCGGTGGACGAGTCCGTCCCCTTCCAGGTGGAGAGCGACGCGTCAGAGGTCGCCCTCGCTGCTACACTCAATCAGGCAGGCAGGCCAGTAGCATTTTTTTCACGCACCCTCACCGCCTCTGAAATTTGACATTCCCCGGTCGAAAAAGCCCAAGCCATCGTGGAAGCCGTGCGGCACTGGAGGCACTACCTCGCTGGTAGGAGATTTACCCTTGTCACCGACCAACGATCGGTAGCCTTTACGTTCGATAATACGCAGCGGGGCAAAATTAAGAACGATAAGATCTTGAGGTGAAGGATCAAACTCTCCACCTATAATTACGATATAGTATAACGCCCTGGGAAGCTCAACGTACCCCCAGATGCCCTGTCCCGTGGCACATGCGCCAGCGCACAAGAGGACCGACTACGGGCTATCCACGCTGACCTCTGCCACCCAGGGGTCACACGGCATCACCACTACATCAAGACCCGCAACATGCCCTACTCCACTGAGGAGGTCAGAACCATGACCAGGGACTGCCCTATCTGCACGGAGTGCAAACCGCACTTCTATCGTCCGGATAAGGCACACCTGGTAAAGGCACACCGGCCCTTTGAGCGCCTCAGTATCGATTTCAAAGGGCCCCTCCCCTCCACAAACCGCAACACATAGTTCCTCAACGTCATTGACAAATTCTCCTGCTTCCCCTTTGCAATCCCCTGCCCGACATGACCACCGCCACCGTCATTAAAACCCTACATAGTGTCTTCACCCTGTTTGGTTTCCCCACGTATGTTCACAGTGACCGGGGCTCGTCGTTCATGAGCGACGAACTGCATCAGTACCTGGTCAGTAAGGGCATTGTCTCGAGCAGGACTACCAGTTATAACCCCCAGGGAAACGGGCAGGTGGAGAGGGAGAACGCAACGGTCTTGAAGACCGTCCTGCTGGCCCTACGGTCTATGAATCTCCCAGTTTCCAACTGGTAGGAGGTCCTCCCCGACGTGCTCCACTCTATTAGGTCTCTCCTTTGCACGGCCACAAACGAGAGCCCTCATGACCGCCTGTTTGTTTTCCCCAGGAAATCCACCTCCGGAGCCTCGCTTCCGTCCTGGCTGAAGACACTGGGGCTCATCCTACTCCGCAAACACATCAGGAGCCATAAGTCCAACCCCCTGGTTGAGAGGGTCCAGCTCCTACACACCAACCCCCAGTGCGCATACATAGAACACCCCGACGGCTGACAGGATACGGTTTCCCACCAGGACCTAGCGCCCGCAGGCTCCATTACCACCGCCACCCCAACTTACCCCACCCAACCTACGCTGACCAGTGCCCCCGCCCCTACATGGCACCCGCACCCCCTCCCGTCTTCCATTCCCTCTTCACCAACCCACAGGAACGAACGAAGCTCTGGAAGACACGCTCCCGGAGTCCGCATCTGTACCCGCACCAGCAACGTCATTACCCACGCCTGCACGGATGAGTTTGACACCTGGGCCAGCTGCGATACCAGAGCTCTGGCGGTCACAGCGCACAACTCGGGCGCCGGACAGGCTGAACTTGTGAACCCTTCACCCCCGCCGGACATAGTTTTTTAACAGGGGGTGAATGTGGTGAATGTATTGCATTAACCATTCACCATGTATGTAACTGTATCATGCTGTTGCCCATGAGGGCTCCACCTATGGACCATTGTAAGGTATTACCTGTGATATATCATGTTGGTGCCTTTGTGGGCTCCACCCCTGGTCCTCCCCTTGAGGGGAGGTATAAAGAGCAGTAGCCCTGTCGGCGGCTCCCAGTAGCAGAGCAGTCGCAGGCAGGCAGTGTTCTAGTCGATTAAAGCCATAGTTTACTTCTACTCCTTGTTTCGTGTGAATTGATGGTCGCATCATTACTATACAGACAAAGGCTACTATATGAATTCAGTGAATTCTCCTGGAACTACTCTATGTGCGACTATCCTCTCGTACATCCTACTACCAATTGCCGGGTATCTCAAGTCATGTGATGTATGTATGACGTCACCAGCTGGTTACTCACTTTCTACATAACTGTGCATAGGCATATTGCCACAGTTTACTCAAGAGATAAAGTGGCTGATCAGCCAATGGCAGGCCAAAGTGCAGCTCCCATTGAAATTGAACAAAGGGAGACACAGATTCCAGAGGAGAGGCCTAGTGAGATAATTGGAGCAAAATCTACCTCGACAGTCGAGCTGCAGCCAGTTGAGCTACGACGCTCCCAGAGGAAGAGAAAGTCCTCTGACAGACTGGGTTTTTGATGGACTGTGTACAAGTATTTCTCAGTACTGGTATTTTGTTAATGGCATAACAATGTCATGTATTGTATAATAAGGGACTTAAAGGGGGAGGGATGTAGTGGCGGGTCCCTCAAAGGGGCATACATCAGGATGGTCATGTGATCCCATCTTCCAATGGGAAATGAGCGCTAGAATCTTGGGCCAGAGCATGGGCTTTTGCAGCCACAGTCGATCCTAGAGTTAGTAGTGACAACATTGTGGAAGACTCTGTAAATAAACTGTTATAATTCGTTATACATACTGACTGGTGGTCGCCAATATTCCCTTTAACACAGCACTATATTCCATGACAGGGCAGGCCTGATGTTACATAGGCCACAGTCATATCTGGGAACCATATTGAAACGGCGCCCAACATCACTGACCCCCTATTGAAAAATTGTGGGCGGCACGGTAGCACAGTGTGTAGCACTGTTGCTTCACAGCTCCAGGGTCCCAGGTTCGATTCCCGGCTTAGGTCACTATCTGTGTGGAGTCTGCACATTATCCCTGCGTCTGTGTGGGTTTCCTCCGGGTGCTCCAGTTTTCTCCCACAAGTCCCGAAAGATGTGCTGTTAGGTGAATTGGATGTTCTGAATTCTCCCTCTGTGTGTACTCGAACAGGCACCGGAACAGTAACTTCATTGCAGTGTTAATGTAAGCCTACTTGTGACAATAAAGATTATTATTATTAGAAAGATGACAGACATCCTGAAAATCAAAATGGATATCCTGGAGCAGTCTGAGGCTGGAAGATGGATCTTTTGAGAAAGCAGGTGGATCTCCATAAACATTCTGATGCTGAAACATGGATCTCCTCCAGGACATCAAATCTGGAAGATAAACCTGTAGATGGTCCCCTACCCATTATTGTGATGTTCTGAGTCCAGGATTACTAAGACCTCCATCCGGAGGCAGCCCCAAGAATTGTTCAGGTGAATCTAGACATCTGCATGCCACCCTGAATCGGAACGTGTTTTGTACCAGAGTGTTTTCCCACCGCCATTGTGGAGAATTGGGCATGGGTGGAAGATTCTGATCGAGCCTTCATCTGCATACCATTAGTGGAATGCAAATCAGTTTTGCAATGGCCTCCAGCAGGTTTCCCGATTCGCTGTGGCAGGCACCGGCAGAAGATCCCACGGGAAATACACGCCAACATAAAATCAACTTTTGGACCTCCTGCCAAATTCTCTCCCCCTGCGCGTCATTGAACCAGCTGGTAGGGCCATGAGAGAATTCTGCCCAGATTGTTATGAGTGATCAAAGGCACTAACTGGCAGTTTCTGTTCAGATGGATAAGTTGCCTGCTATCTAAAAGGTGCACTGCAGCAACTTGCCAAGACTCCTTCAACAGCACCTTCCAAACCTGTGATCTCTACAACATAGAAGAACAAGGGCAGCAGGCACATAGGAATAATACCACCTGCACTTTTCTATCCAAGCCATAACCATCCTGATTTGGGAATATATCACTGTTTCTTCATTGGTGCTGAGTTAAAATCCTGAAAATTCCTACTTATTAGCAATGTATATGTATCTATACCGCATGGGCTGCAGCTGCTCTAGAAGGTGATTCATCACCACCTTCTCAAGGGTAATTATGGATGGGCATTAAATCTTGACTTTGCCAGTGTCAGTTGGATGCACCTTTAGAATAAACATTGTTTTGTTTTAAAAAAAACTTTAGGGGTGGGATTCTCCGCTATCCGGCGAGGCGGGCTGTACCGGCGCCAAGGAGTGGCGTGAACCATTCCGCTGTTGGGCAGCCCGGAAGGTGCAGAATCCTCCGCACCTTCAGGGGCTAGGACGGCGGGGTTGGCGCCGTGCCAACTGGCACTGAAGGGCCTCCGCCGGCTGGCGTGAATTGGCGTATGCGCGGCAGCACCAGTGTGTACTGGCGTCATCCCAGCGCATGTGCAGGGGGGTTCCTCTCCATGCCGGCCATGGCGGACCGTTACACCGGACGGTGCAGAGGGAAAGAGTGCCCCACGGCACAGGCCCGCCCGCGGATCGGTGGGCCCCGATTACGGGCCAGGCCACCATGCACCCCCCCCCCCCCAGGGCCAGATCCCCCCGCATCCCCCGAGGACCTGGTGTAATATACGACGGCGGGACAGGCTGAAAACGGGCGGCCACTCGGCCCATCAAGGGGCGGAGAATCGCCGGGGGGGGGCGCTGCCACCGGCGCGACGTGATTCTCCCCCCCCCCACCCCGCCGAAAAACCGGCGCCGGAGAATCCCGCAGCGGGCGTCGGAGAATCCCGCCCCTGATCTCTGTTGCATCACACCTGTAAAGTGGGCCCTTGTACTCCCCATAACCAAAATCTATTAAAAGTTATGGGTCAGGTGAACTCCATGATATACTTTGGAGTTTTCTAAACCCTGGTCCATAACACCAGTGATACTCACATCTCATGAACAAATAAAAAAGTATTCATCGTCAAACTTTTTTACTCGAGGGATGGTATTTGTTGGAGGCAATGGGGGTCTTGCCTGCCCGCTGGAGAGGCAGCATTCCACCAATGGGATGCAGATAAAAGCTCGATCAGAATCTTCCACTCCTGCCTCTTTTAGAGAAGGTCTGCTGCATTAATGCCACTCAGATACTTAACAAGACAGCAGTGGACTTTCCCAGCATCAAGGACCCCAGGGTTGTAGAAGAAGGGTGAAGGAAGTCAATAGCAACGGTACGGGTCTGTCGCTCAGTTGGCACCCCACTCGCCTTCCTGATCCTGAACAAGGGGCTATTATTACCTCTGCTCCTGGGAACCTCAAAACAACCCAGTACAAATTTTCTTGCTGTGCTCTTCACTTAGTGAGCCCCCTACCCGTTATTGGGTTATCAATGGCAGCAAGATGAGACACTTCAGTGGGCATTAATTGCCCACTTCAGGGCCTCAATTGTTGGTGGGGTGGGAAGGTTGTGCACTGGATGGAGGCAGGGAGGAGGTGGGTGAACCGAGAATGCTTTCATTTTATTTAAGTTTACTGTTTTAGCCCCGACATTTTTAACTTTGTAAGGCAGTAGACTAACAATTCAGATTGTGACTGAGGTTTTTATTACTAAACAAATATTAATAAACAGTAGCCGTGGTCCATAGATTTTCAGTTTAACCATCTCAAGTAAATGGAAAATGACAGATCGTAACAACTGCAGTGCTAAATCATAAAATTCTTACATGGCAGTTCTTTTTTTTCTCTCTCGATACCCACAAAACCTACCTCTGAAGGCTTCAGATATATTGAGAAATATCTTCAAAACAAAGAGAAAGGGGATGGGGCAGCACGGTGGCGCAGTGGTTAGCACCGCTGCCTCATGGCGGCGAGGACCCGGGTTCGATCCCGGCCCCGGGTCACTGTCCGTGTGAAGTTTGCACATTCTCCCCGTGTCTGTGTGGGTCTCACCCCCACAACCCAAAGATGTGCAGGGTTGATGGAGTGGCCATGTTAAATTGCCCCTTAAATGAAAAAAAGCGGGTACTGTAAAAAAAAAAAATTTCAATAAATAAATAACAATTTTAAAAAGAGAAAGGGGACAGGGAAATTTAAACAATAGGATGTTATAATTTCAAAGATCTGCCAATAAAATAAGAAGTTTGAACTTGAATGCCTTGATTACTTTATCATACACCAAAGCATTGATTACAACAATTTAAAAATAAACTCTTTTCCAGTCAGAAATTAAGCCAGCTTTTAATCTTATATTGTCTGACAGAATTAAATAAGCCAAAACCACTTTCCTGGTTTTCTGCCCAGGTGCAGTGTATCATCTGGGTGTAATAAATATTAGAAAATCAGGTAGCTCGTAGTAGGGTTACGGGGATAGGGTGAGAGTGGGCCTAGGTAGGGTGCTCTTTCGGAGGGTCAGTGCAGACTCGATATGCCGAATGGTCTCCTTCTGCACTATAGAGATTCTATGATAGAATACATCCTTCAGGAGGGTTGTAAATTTCAGCTCACTTGGCTTTCTGGCCTTAAGCTGCACAGCAAGTCTAATTCAGGGTGCAAAAACAGGGAGCTACTACTTTTTGTGTGCGCTATATCCATTGTGTCTTCTACTGTGAAGATAGACACAAACATTTATTAAATGTCAATGCCATTTTGTGATTCCCCATTATAATTTCTCCTGTCTCTGCTTCAAGGGACCCACATTTACTTCCACTAATTTATTCCATTTTACATACTTAAACGCGGGGGTGAAGTGGTGTTAAAGGTCAAGTCTGTTGGGGGCCTTGACCTTCCGCTGTGACCGCCTCAGTCCCGGCTGTAGTATTGGCGCCGGTGTCAAGACCTGCGCGTCCGGGAGCATGTTGTCATCTTCTTCACCCAGATGTTGAGTCGGCGAAGGGGGGGGACGGTGTATGGGCAGGGGTGGTGGTGCTTGTGCTCGGTGGGCCTGCGGGAGTCAGTTCATGAGGGAGGTGTGCGGAGGTGGGGGGAGATGGTGTAGGGTGGGTGTGGTGGTGAATGTCGCCGGGGAGCCTGCAGGAGCCAAATCCCGAAGGGAGACTGTGTCCTGCCGCCTGTCCTGGTGTGTCACGTAGGCATATTGGGGGTTCGCATGGAGCAGCAGGACCTTCTCGATGAGGGGGCCGGTTTTATGGCTCC